>NC_051440.1:17310192-17406833 GCF_001649575.2 Kryptolebias marmoratus | reverse complement strand
ATCTATCTATCTATCTATCTATCTATCTATCTATCTATCTATCTATCTATCTATCTATCTATCTATCTATCTATCTATCTATCTATCTATCTATCTATCTACAGTTGAATGTCCAACAGAGTAATTGCTTTGTTGCCACTTTCATCCACACTTAGTTGGGTTTGCTGCTTTGCTGTTATCAGAGTCATTTTAAATCACCACTGTCACCATTGGTGCAATTGCTTGTACGGGCATTTTTAACCATGCTGCTGTTCCCAACTGTATAAACTGCCCATGTTCATCATAGTGTAATAAAAAACATCACTGTGTGTAACTGTAATTTTGTGTCCTGAACATAGACTTAACTTGCAACATATACAGTGAATGAAGTAGGCTTTACAGTATACTAATTAGAACAATAACTAAATAAATGACGAAACATGAAGAGACTAAATGTTGTGGTTTTTACTCTTTGGTATGCTGCAGTCAGTGACTCTGAGAACACATTTTTATGCCCAATACCCCGAACAGTCATGTTTGATATGCTGCTTCTCTCCCTATTGCTTTTCTGCTGCTGTACTGTAATTACTGCACTTGGCAGACAGTCACGACACATCGACAACAGACGAATTAGGGTGTGGGGAAAGCACAAGTAAAAGAAAAGAGAAATGCGGAGGTGGGGATTGGTGTTTTAAGGGAAAGTACCACGTATTTATTTATTTATTTTTTACAAACCCATGCAGAAAATCCACTCAACTATAAAACTTTAGGCCTGAAAAATCACACACACGCAGGTGCATGTTTGTAGTTTGTCTTTGTATTGTTTTTTCTGTACCTGTTGTAATGTTGGACAATGTCTTTTCTTAGTAATTGTATAAAGATCTAGTTGACACCTTTGACAAACCTTTGTGTCTACCAGGAAATGTTGTTGTGCAATGACAGACGATGAAAAAAGCTTTGTAAAATCTTTGACACCACTCATAAGAGGCTTTAGTCTTATGCATGAATTAGGTATGCAGTTCCAGGACATGTTTACTTTATGCGTGGTGAAAATAGAATGAAGAAAGATTTTGAACTGGCCATTGAAAATGCCAGATGATGAAAAAATGTCAAAAATATCTGTTCTTTTAGATTAAATACACTATACAGGTTTTAAATTTGAACTATTAAAAGTGCAGAATTGTGAAGTTATAGAAAGTAGAAGTGATTATGCTGTGGGCAATAAATTATTTATTTGCTGTTCCAAATGTTATTTATGTGTTGGCTTTTCTAGCCTTTGTTGTTTCTGAATATGGAAATAATGGCTGTGTTGCAATGACAAAAAGAGACCATGAGACTATGTGGTTATTACAACTTGCTGCTGAAATCACGAACAGCAAACATCTAAGCTAATGGGAAAGATATGATTGGATTTAGTGTAGTAAATGCTCTAATTGATAGGAGATAGCAGACCTATGTAGTATTTTATTCCATAATGTCGTGTGATGATTGAAAAATTAAAATAATTAAATGCAAAACAGAAAACATTAATTTAAACAGGCTAGTTTTGGTGTTGAAATTTTCATAAAAGTGCAAGACGTTTTGTCTATCTGAATCTGTTTCTGATTAAAAATGGAAGGGATTCAGCACTTTGATGAAGGCTTGAGTTAAAATGTTTAAACAATCTAAAAATAACTCTAATTAAAAAAATTTAAAGTGTTTTACGACACCTTTACTGCTCCGATCATCTGTAATAGCTGTTACTGCTGAACAATTCTTATGCATCTTGAAGTGACCTAACCAGTGCTGTCATTTGGATGAAAAAATAGGCCTCTATTATCAGCAAGACAATACCAAATTTTACACACATCAAAATAGTATGCCTGTGCAGTCCAGAAAACTAAAAAGATACAAGTCTGTTTTTTTAAAATCAGCTTTACACTCAGTTAAACACAATATAATGGAGCTACATTTGTCAAATTTGTTTAAAACATTGCAATGTTGATATGAAGGTAAATTTAAAATCTGGATACTTGCAATCTTTTGTCTAAATGGCCTAGTTTAGTTTTTCACAGAATTGACTCCTGCAATTTTGTACGCAAGTTAAATTTGCATTGCATTATAAGCTAAAAGCATGTGAGAGGTTTTGGTTTAGAGATTTGCTTCATTCTGAATTTAAGATGAATGAACACGATGCAGTGAAGAAAATAATTATGTTATTTATACATAGCATTAAATCAGCTTCAATGCCCGACTTTTTCTAGCTAGGATCTTTATTTGGTAAGTAACTGCCCTTTGGAAACGTTTATCTGTTATCTGCTATGAACTACCCTTTTCTCTTTTCCTCCCACTGTCACTGTCATATGTATGAGATGTATGAGGCTGAACCTGTTTTTCTAACCTTTATCTTTTGTTGATATCACTGAGCAGCAAAATGGGAAAGCTGCAAAAACCTTTGTAAGACAGTTAATCCTACGAACTGAGAAACGTTTGGGACTGAAACCTTTTGATTGAAAGATGACTCCTCCTCTCCTGAGCTGCAGCTTTTTAAATAACCAGATATAGTACATTACATTTATATTTAAGTATGTATGTAGTTATTTAGACAAACTATGTTTTAGTCATTTTTTATGATAGTGTAAAGGCAGCTTTGGCCTTGTGATATTATTATGTGTTAAAAAGGTCTAATCCTGTTCTCTAAGTGCAGTGTGCATTTGATAACATTAATTGGAAGCTAGCATACCGACATCCTTGACCTCCTCAGCATCCGCAGCCTGCATTTTAAGAGCTATTGTTGTGTGTGGCGCTATAAAGCTCTGCATGGTATAAAATATGTCTTAATTGGCTTGCAGGCTTTATGAAATGCTCCCCGGGGAGCCCCATTGAATATTAATAGGGAAGCTGCATCAAAGAATCCACTGTCACTCCAGCTGAATCCATGGAAACGCTCAGATCAACAGACACTGTAAATCTGCAACTTTCTGTGGTCAAGGGTACAGTCTACAAACACACAGGGCTTTAATGGGAGGACATCAACTTTTCATAGAAACTATCTATTTATTTAAAGTATTTATTTATGTCTCACAAGGAACCATATGCATTTGTTTTTAAAGTTTCTGTCATGCGTGCATTTTGTTAGACTGTAAGAATGTCATTGGAGTTTTTGAATGCCAGGTGTTTGTACCTGTGTAATGAGGAGGAAAAAAGAAGAAACAAGACGAGCCATACCTGCTCACTGTAAGTTGGGTAGAGATAGTGTGGTGCTACTACTGTAGAATATTGATATTGATTCAAAAAGCTTTTAGTACATGGCTAATTTTCCATATGGGTTCCCTGCATGTGGCCCTGCAGCTCTGCATGGGTCAGCCAGTGTTTTGTTTACAGTGAGCTGCTAATCCATTTAAGCTTGATATGAATTTGTGTGTCACTGAAATTTTATATTTGTCTGCAGACACTTCTGATGTTGAAGCCAGACAAATTAGAAAATAATTCATCACTGCAATCATAAAGCCAAAGCACTGCTTCTACCGTTTATCTGCGTGTACTACCCAGCAAGCAAGAATTTCAACAAAGCAAAAGTACAAAACAAAACAAAGCAAAAAATCCTAATCCTTTATATACAAAGGATAATGAGAAACAGTAAAAAACAGATGTGTGATTAATTTGGTTTTGAAGCAATGTTGGAAATCCAGCTATGAAACTAAAAACAAAAATATTTTCCAGATTTTGTAAAATTACTGTATTTCTGCCCAGTGGGAGTTTCATCTGTGTTGTCATAGTTCCTGTGTGATGGAGAGGATGTTGCCAGTGAAATTAAGTTGTTCTTATCATAAGCAGACTTAAGATTAAGAGTTGCAAAATAATGTAGAAAAGAAAGATAAATGTTGATTCCATTGCATACCACAATGAAAGTAAGTGGATCTCAACATGCAACTTTTTCCCAGTACTAAAATCTGTTTTATGTTAATTTATGTATAGTAAATATAACATTTATATAATAATCTTAGTTTAAAATGCATTGGATTCATCTAAAGGCAGTACAGTTAGAAATGGGGAAGTATGTCACACTGAGTGACAGGTTGAAAAGCATAATGTGAAGAATAAACTCCTGTTATCTGCACCTGGTGGTGTTGTTTCCTGGTTAGTTTGGCTTTAATTTGATTACAAAGTTGAATAAAGTTATCACATATAGAAAAGTAAAAAGGGGAGAAATGGAGATGAGAAAACATAAAAAAAGAACTTTAGACAGAGCTATTACTTCGGCTTCTAAGGAACTGGATAAATAACATTTAACTCTCATTGGACTTGATTACTGACTTCTGCTGAGATTTCCACATATTACAAATTACATTTATGGACTGACTCAATTAATGTTGCATCAGTTCAAAAGCTAAAACAATTTAGAAAAACAGATTTCCATTAACAGGGTCTTCTAATTCACAAGTTTTTCTTGTGCAGTAATCTGATTCTCTGTAAAATTCAGTCCCTTTTTGGGGCCCGTTTAACTAAAAAAAACAGTTACAGCAGTTTTAAATGCATTCAACTGTGTGCTCATATTAGAAAATTGCAGTCATTAAGTGTGGTTAATTAAGTTCAGTTTTCAGTAAATATTTGCTGTGATTGTGGGACTTGAGCATATTTTTTTAACTTGCTGCAGACAGACATGTTTAACATTTAGATAAGTTGAGTAAAACTTTATGATGTAGATGATAATAGATTAGTGCTTCGGGTTTCTTTACAGTATAGCTTATATAAGAAGTCAAATGCCCAAACTTTAAACAAAAACTAAAAAAAAGTTTTAGCCCTGCCACCTTGAAAAAAGCATGTGTAAAATAGAAACAGTGAGAAATACCAATGGTTGACTGCTAAAACTACATTTTCTTTCTTATTCGACATTCTCATGCTTAAAAATTAATAAACTTCACGTAAATTCATTTTGCAAAGGCGTGAGGTTCTGTAGTAAAAGGAGAACACAATGTGAATAAAATGGGGGGAAATATGTTTTCAGAGAGATGAAGTGTTTGTGTGTGGGTGTGTGAATAAATCTGGCCCAGGGTGACTTCAGTTTGTGAGTGGCCATGACATTTGCTTTACTAGGTGTAGAGAAGCGTGAAGCAGACTCTGATGGGGTCTGTGAACACTTATCACATTTACTCCAGGCCATGGGCTGTGTGGCTGGTTTGTCTGTGCTGACTGTATGAAATGCTCTCCTCCTTCTCTCCCACCCTCTTGTGGGTCCTCCCACCCCTTTTTTCTTTTTTTTTTCTGTGATAACCTCCCATCCTTTTCTGTGGTCAATTTCTCTGAACTTTTTTTTTGGCTCACTGACTGTTTCGGTCTCTCTCTCTGATGTGCTCTGCTTCATGTTGCGTCAGTCAACTGCTTACCTTTACCACTCCCTGTGCTCCCATGTCTGATTAGGTTTGGATGCCGTCGTATTGAGCATTTAGGTGTAGCTAGCTAATTTCTTGCAGTTAGTTTTAGTTGGGCCAGGAAATGTCTTCACATAGAGAACGTTTAAATCCTACTGGATGTTTCAGATGCACACATACATTTCACTGGATCCGTGAAAACATAGCTCTGTATGGTCATGAATTATTCACTTTGTTTTCACTGGACTGGAGCACAAGGAATAGGATGGGAGGGGGTGAGGTGAAAGAGATCTGAGCTGAGGAGAGAAGAGGCAGTGGCTGTTAGCTGAAGCATGGGAGCTAGCCTCCTTATGATTCTAGTCCACCCTCGTGTGCCTAGAAAAGAATGTGTGCTGCACTTTTAACCTATAGGTATGCCTAAAAGTCCCATTTAGTTTTTAGGGCAATGCTGTTTAGCGTTAAGTCTTTATATATGAAGAAAAATATCACATGGCATTAACAAATACTGTGAGATTAAGGGGATTTTAACCAGTAATTTGACAATCTTGACTTTTTTAGCACAAGTTTAATGTAAATGGTTCAGTCGTATAGTTCCTTTATAACCTTCTGTAAAACACTTTATATTTTTGCTCATTCACCCATTTACACACAGTGCTATTTAAAAATTATATTTCACGCTTTATTTAGAGCACTTTGTATTATTCCCATTCATACACCAGTGAGCATATTGGGAGCAGTGGGGGACCTGGTGTCTTGCCCAAGAACACTTTGGCATGCTGCAGGGATCTGGGGATTGAATCCTTGATACTCTGATTGCAAGTTGACCTCCCTACAGCTGGGACAAGCCACCCTGCCACTTATCTAAATATTACTAAAAATGACTTGATTCTAGACATTTTTTGTGTTTGCAAAGGCTGATTTACTGTAAAGGCCATCTTGAATTGGGCTGACTTTAATAGTTAAACAGTTGTTGATGTACATTCAAAGATTACTTTCTGGGAATTTGATTAAAATCCTTTAAGCAGTTCACAACAGAAACAGACAGAAAGACAAAAGAACACAGACACAGGCAATTACATGATCACTTGCCTTACAGAGCGGTGGACAATAAAGACTTTGGAAGCCTTTGAAAAATCAGATAGATTTCAGCAAACTCAGTAAATTGGTATATTATACCCCAGGTTCTTCTGTTTTTTTCTTTTACATAGAGACAAGTAACTTTTCCCTTTTCAAGTGCTTTTGCCCACAGTTTTGATCCTTTTATGATGCAAGTAGAATGAAATTCCTCCCTGGCCATTCCCAACTGTCTTGGGGAGTCATTATTGCTTATTGGCAAACCATCTAAGGTCTCAGCTTAAGTTGTATTATGATGTTATTTTACATTTACTTTATGTACTGTTGATAATAGTGTGGTGTTGAATTTTGGGCACTAACATTTTTAAGTAAATATCACAAATGTCCTAAATGTGTCTTTTTAATAAAATACTGTGTCATGTGTTGGTAGGTCTTCAAAATACAAGGCCCCTTTTGACCTGTACTGGAAGGTCGCAGAAATGGATAAAAAAATGAGAATATTGGGCCAAACTGCTGCCCATGAGAAAATGATGATTTTTCTCCATTTTAAAAAACCCACGAGTGGTCAAAGTCACATAAAAATAGAGTTACCTGGTAAATCCTCTAATGGGCTAAGTGCCATGATCTTACTTGAGTGTTAATGGGATTACTTGTTGTAAAAGGTCCTGCAGTTGGACTCACATGCAAGCTCCTGTAATGCTGGTGGAAAGGTGAAGATTCACACCAGAATTTTCAAATGGTCTAAAACTTGAGGTTTACCAAGTAAATACTTGCATATACATTTACAAAGTGATACCAGTGGGAGCACCTAATTAAATGTTTTAGGTTCAGTTGTTCTTTAAGAGAAAAGTGCTCAGAAGTTCAGACTTACCACCTATGAGTAATTATAAAGCAGTTCTGTTAAGATGAGTGAGGCCTTTTGTGGCATGTTAATGTCTGTGGAAGACATTATCACGCCGCATGGGGGGTGTTAATGCTCCAGCTTTAACAGCTCCCAAATGACAAACCAAATAATCATGTATGACAGATGTTGGACTGACATGTTAGACCACAATCTCCACTTACGTTTTTCTTCAGTTCCTCTGCCCGATGTATGCAAATGAGAGAAAAAATGGCATTAGGAGGCAAAAAGTAAAGAGGCGAGTAAGGGAAAGCAGTGCAGCAGTCTGGTCTTTCCATTAAAAAGTTGCAATATTGGAGTAACAGTTCAAAATAAGAACAGAGAACATGAAATGTATCTGAATGATTATGACTCCTGTAAAAGCATTAGAAACATAATAAATGCACACATATTGTGATTTTTGGTTTACAAATGCAATTAAACAGCAGTGCATTCAGCTAATGTTAAAAAAAATTACCTTTAATTGTCCTCTGTGACAAATTAAACCCTGTAAATTAACAAAATTGTTTTTTTGGGGGGTTGATGCATGAATATGGTAAGAATGTGTACATTAATTTGAGATGGTATGTTGTGTTAACAATGACAAAACCCTAATTTTTAAGTGACTGTACCTGGAGAAAACCATGTGAATGCTTGTGCGTATAAGCTCAGCGTTTTGTTACATATATTGTGTTTGCTTTCATCACTTTCTCATTTCAGTGCTTCCTTTAAATTCCACCTTATGAGAAAATGGTGTCCTGGGGCTGTCGGGTCAGGTTGAGCAAAGATGACACCTGAGAACACAAAGAAGCGTAGCACTGACTTCAGTTCACAAATAATTATTCAGAGATCTGCCACATATGTTTTATGACACCATTTCTTTGTATTAGAAGATTAGGAATTTTTAGCTGTAATATTCAAGCCCATACGTATTTGTCTGATAACTACACAAAAGTTGTGTATTAATCTTATACAGTAAGCATTTCTAATGTGGCAAAAAGAACATATCAAATGCTGAAAATATCTTTTTGGGTCAATGTATTTTCTGCTGGACAGGCTGCTTAAAGACGTAGTAGGAGTTAAAGGTTTATCCTCTTCTTAAGGCATCACTACTCCACTGTTGACAAACTTGACTTGCTTAGAGGGCAGCAGAGTGTGGTGAAAAAAGGTGACATTTGAGAGCTTGTACTACAGCTTTATAGGCTTTAACATCTGGTAAAATCTATATTCATTCCAAATATGTTCATAAATACTTTTAAAATTTTGCTTTTCTTTGTTTTGTTGATTTTTTTGTCTGCCAGGGTTGGAGCTGATGCTTTCTTGTTAAATATTAACTTATCAGTTAAACAAATAAACGTTGTTGTAAGAAATCCTGGTTTCTACTATTCGCCATATTACCAAAGTGACATTTTTGTGAGATAGAATTAAAACACACATTTTGTTTTATTTAGTTGTGGTTTCTGTTATGTTCATAAAATCTGAGGTGTGTACAAACATTTACTTACTTCATAATGACAGTGTATTTTTATTACACTTTCCATTATGAGTTTGCTGTTTTTTCACAGCATCACTCATCAGTAACAGTGCAGTAATGTTGGTATTACCTAAAAATAACTTCTTTGGTGTTTGTACCAATTTAAAAAGAAGCAATTTCATCTTTGGTGTTCAATGAAGGTTAAAAGTATTGTACTGTTCTAATCCCGTAACTTTATTGTTTCACTGAGGATGTAAAATAACTTGTCATTGATTATCTGGTTTTATACTATAATTTTATGCATACTGCAAACTCCCTTTATATTCCATGACTGCATCATTGCAGAATGATTCACATATGAGACAAGATTTACTGTAGAACTGAGTAATTTTCACACCTCTAGTATGAATGTGGATTCTTCATCATTATTTGCCATTTATCAGTTTGACAGGTGAAACATCCTAGAAACATGAAACTTGGCACCCAATCTACAAATGACATGGAGGTGTTTAACCACAAATATAACCCAAACAGAAACCTTGTGGTGCTGTAAGAAGCTGTCTGCTAAATAGAAAAACTTTAAATTTGACGCAAAAGTTGAGGCTTCCGTGGAAAACAAACAAACTAAATACACAAACTAATATATCTCCTCTCTAGTTATACATCCGTGGGCACTTTGTCTGTTTGAACAGGACCTTTAACAGGACCCAGGACCTTGCTCATTTCGTGTTTTGAGTTCAAACCTTTAATAATTTAGAGAAGCAATCAGTTATATTTTACATCAAAGCAAAGCAAATACAAAATTATTTCTAATGGTATCATACATTTAATCATGTGACCACATGCTGTTCACATTTTACACGTGGCATGTTGAAAATAATCAACAAACGATTTAGTAACTTTGCAGTTATAGCTTTTTACCTAAAAGCCCCAGAGTACCTAATAAGATTTGATTCATGGTAATCAGATTAATAAAAAAGTGTTTGTTTGAATGAACAACACCCCCTGCACCTTGTGTGCATGAGGAAAATGTCCCATGAAAAGATCATCTGCATACATGGCACTTTGTTCTGTCTTTGTGTCGCAGTTTACCAGGGAAGCTTTTGATCAGTGACACCATCCACAGATAATGTGAAGCATGAAGGCCAAATCCTGCATTGGATTGATTGAACAAACACACCCCCACCTCCCTCTACCAACACAAACTCACTTGTGCTGTTTTAGTATCACCACAGTGTCGGTCCACTACAGCAACAGCGACAGAGTGTGACGGCAACAACATTAAATTATGAACATTGCAGCAACAACTTGTGCAGAGTTCATTTGTCTTCAATATTGCACTGATTCCCACCACTGAAACACACCTGCAGGTCATGGTTAAAAGGAACTTGTTTTGTCTCTTGTGTTTTAGGTAAAGTGTTCATGGACACATTTTTACTTATTAATTTGATGAATATTGCATTTATCATTTCCATAGATAAATAATTTCTTTGCTGCATTTGTTCCTAATTTAGTCACGAGTTTCCCTAATGTTTTTGTGTGTGTGTGTTTGCCTTGTTTCTCCCTTTTACCTTTTGTTACCCCCTCCTTTTTGCCCATTCCCTCTCTGCCACCCTCCTTCCCAACCTCTCTCTCCCTCCCTCTTTTTCTTTCCCAGGCGAGTGATGCATTCTGCAAACGGTGTGCGTGTGTAGTGTGAGCAAGAACCATTGGTCTATGTGTGTGTGTGTGTGTGAGAGAGAGAGAGTGTGTGTGTGTGGAGAGAGAGAGAGCCACATAGACTGAGCCCCAACACAGAGCATGCCTCTGCGTCCGGCAGCCGGCAAACATGAGCCACCCAGCTCTCCACGGCAGGACCAGCAGCAGCCCACACACACACACTCACACACACTCACACACCCTTACACACACGCTGCAAACGGCAGCCAGGGGGCCGGCTCTGACAGCAGCAGCTCCCGGGAAGAGGACAGCGGTGTTCCCGTTCCTCACGGCGTTCCGGCTTTCAGTCCCGGTGGAGAGCGTGGCCACAGTGCACAAGCACCCATGGAGGAGCCGACAGGCAACACTGTGGTGATCCGCATTGGAATCCCAGACCTACAACAGACGGTAAGAGCTTTTTCTGTTGCTGCTGCTGAAGAGTGTAAAAGAGAGGGAAGCTGCCTCTCCCCCTTCCTCACTGACTGGGTGCTTTCAACCTGTGCTCTCTGCTTGATGAATGGCTCTTTATTTTTCTTAAACATCTTTGTCTTCTCTCATTTTGTGTTAACAATTCTTCCTCTGTCCTTTTTTTCTCCATCTATCTCTTCCTCCCTCTCTCTTTTTGTTTTCAGTATGTATACTTCGTAGCTATGCTGGCTGGCTTCTTGGGGTTCCACCCCCTGCCTGTTCAACTGGCTTCACGCTAATAAAGCTACCTCTTCATTAACAAGGTTTCAGCTGACTTTGACAGCTAGGCACTTAGGGCGAGAGGGGAAAAAAGCAAGAAAAGTCATTAGTGATAAAGGAGAATGATCTACAGAAGAAAAAAAAATTATGACTGTTAAACTTCACCGCAAACCTGTCCTCTTATCTCTGCTGTTGCTGTGACAGGACAGAATATGTGCAGTCTTACATTCTTTTTAATAAAGCTGCAGTTTTTTGTAAAGCTGTAGCTTCTGCCTGTGTAGGATTGCATTGATTGAAAAAAAGCAAAACAATTTGACCATGGGATTGATTTCTTCTTTTTTTTCCCCTTTTTTTTCTAATTCAGTAGAAAAGAAATCCACTCACCATCTCTTTACAAATTCATTTTGACCAAATGTTTCTATCACTCTCTGTAGTTGCTGCATAAGGTGCTATAAATTAGTACTAATATCCATATTAATGAGTTAATTTCATTAGTTTTAAAGTCCAGCCACTTTAATTTATATGGATTTAGCAATGGCTTTTGTGAGCAGCACAAAATAGCCATTTTACCAAACTGGTGTTGTAGAATGTCTTGGTTTGTAAGGCAGTACTTCAGTCTCTGCTATAAAGGCGTTGAGGGGTTTTGCAGTTACAGGTCAAAATGATGGTGAGCAGAGACTGATTGCCCAGAACTGTAATAAAATCAGAGAGGATAAAGTATGTGCTGTTTTATTCACCACACACCAAAATCAAGTGTTCATTTCAACTTAGTCTTGACCTTTTGCACTCTGTTGGTATGTATTGCTGTTTTTGCTATTTTCATCTCAAGAGCCCACACATATTCACAAAAAAATGTTAGATTATGGTACACTTTCTAGAGAATATCATAAGATACATACTCAACGTCTTTAGCAAAATGCTGATTAAATCTGTGATAGCCTGTCACTGTAATTCTCATGCTCACTTAAGTCAGCTTCCTGTAGGAGGTCTAGTTTGAGTGCCCTTTTATTCCTTCACCAGACGTTGTAGGCAGAGGCAAACGGCTGGTTGTGCATTTTCTTATTGTTGATTACTTCATTGTTGTTGTCTGGAATGACCCATTGTGTCTTAGTGAGGCTCCAGCTCTGCGTGCCAGAAATAAAGATTGGAAATAAAAGGAGGGCAGTTGAAAAGAAAGCAGAGAATTCCCCAAAGGTAATGTCGAATAGCCTTCTGTGAGCAAAGTTGTTTTCCAGTCAAGCTCCAAACACACACACACACATATGCACACAGGAGTCCTAATCCCACTACTAGGGGGACTTACCTTAATGTTCTTATGTAATGTAAAGATGCTGAACAGATCATTAGCTTCACTCTCAAGAGTGAAATGTTGCCCAGTAAACTGACAAATGTGGGAGAACACATATGATGTGAATGTTGATACACAGACAGAGCAAGAGCCTAAAAATATGACAGATAAACAACGACAGATGACAGATGGCCAGATTCTGAGACTTTGAATCTTTTATGGAGCAGTCAAAAGTAACTTGTGTATACACTGAGTGAAAAGGAGATTACTCTAGAGCAGTCTGCCTGAAGCGGGATTACATATCGCCTGCTGCGTTTCAAGCTTGGTTCAGGAGCGTCACGCATAGATCACACAGGGCAATGCTTTACCTTTTCAGCAGGAAGGAGGGGAGAAACACAGACTCAGGTGAAGGCAGTTTGTATAATAGCCTTCTCATCAAATTTCCTTTTACTCTCTAGCCTGCTCCTTTACAGTAACAACTATGCTGTTGCAGCAGCTATTGTTTCACCTTGTGTGTGTATCATCTTGGCAGCAAATGCTCATGGAGATCCATACAGTAGCCAAACTACCACAAATGTAATTTTCAGCCTAGTGGTTGGTGTTTACATGCCTGTAAGACTTTGTTGACAAGCGAGAGGTCATCGACAAGATGGAGATTCTCCAACCCATTAGTAACAAGACAGGAAGCTTCTGTTATGTGGTCCCTGGTGAATACATCTGAGCCATTTTTAACATTGTGGCTGGAGTAATTTCATTCCAAGTCAATCTCTAGTTTATGGAGCTGCTTTTGGTTACGTATTGTTGTGCATGTTATTTCCACTGCAATAATTACAATTTCAGTTACAAAAGAGTGCAAAGTTTTCTAAATAAACATTTCTTATTTGGGAAGAGGAATTAAAATGTGATGATCCCACGAGTAAATGTTGCCCACCGCTAAAAAGGCGAAGCTGGGCAATCATGTTTTTGCCTTTGTGTGTTTGTGTGTCCGTCTGTTACCAAAATATCTCATTATCTGCTGAATTAATTATTTTTCTGAAAGTTGCAGAAACTAATCATTGGATGCACATCTACAACTGGTTACTTTTTGAAGTCAACCTGATTCAAGATGGGCCTACAGCAAACTGACCTTAAAACCCCACATAACTGGCTATAACTCAGCCAGTTTTACAAATATTGATCTATACTTTGGTGCACTAATAGCTTACACTGATCAACAGCACATAATCTGAGCACTAACAAATTGCACAAGATCTTTGTTGAAAATTTTGTCATTAAATCTTTAGAGTCAACTCTGCATGTTATCAATATATGTCACAAACAACTGGTTGGATTTAAAAAACCTTTCAGGAAATAATCATCAGACATAGATCTACAACTGATTAACTTTTAGAGTCAGTCCAAATCAAAATGGCCACCACAGCTAATCAACAACACCCTACACAAAAATGCCAATAATACAGTTAATTTTACAGGTATCAAGTTAAAATTTGTATGTGTTAGGAGCTAAGAATCATGTATGACACATACTCTCTTTTTCAAAAAACAGGAGATTGTACATAACATTATGTAAAAGTTTGACCAAAATGGCTATAACTCATGTCATTTCTCAAGAAGATGATCTTAGTGTAAAACTCTAGCATTATGCAATCTTTCAAAAGTGCAAGGCCTTTATTTATACAAGAACTTATTTCTAGTAAAAGGCAATATACTCAGTTGATCTAGCATAGTCCCAAAAACATTATAGTATATAAAGGTGTTGCTCGGTCTGTGACAAATTATTGTCTTAGGAGAAATAAAAATAATATGGCTGCATCAGTTGTTGATACAATTTGCTGAATCAGAGTGTTGTGCAGGTTATTTGTAAAATAAATAAATAAATAAAAAAGTAGGTCTTTAGAGATAATGGATATTTTGTATCATTCGTCATATTTTGCCCCACCAAAACTCTATTCTTCTGATTGGTGCAAAATGAGACAGCTTCCCAATATTTTTAATGGGTGTCATTCATCTCTCAAGAGAAGACAGGGAGACATGGACATAAACAGTCTTCTGCACATCTGTCACTATCTGATTTAATCCATACTTTCATTTTTCCCTCCTTGTTGCTTCCTTTGGTGCGTTCTCTGTTTTCAGATATTCACAAATAACATTTTGCTGTCAGGTGTGCAGCAGAACTGTGTGCTGATGATAATTAATTTGCAAAATGAAATGCCTTAAAATGTGGGAAAGCCAATGTTCTCTCCTAGTCTAATTGTTCTGTTGTGGATCTTTGAGTTTGTTTTGCATAGTAAGTTTATTGTGGTAAGATTGTTTTTTTTAAGAATGGTTTTGAAATTTTGCATTTCAGCTCCACATGCTCAACTATTTTTGAAATTCCTTCAGGATCTTTCCTAAACTAGGAAAGATCCTAGTTTAGGAAAGATATATTTTCCCCTTGAGTGTGAGATTCAGAATATGTTATTCACGTGTGAGTTTTAAACTTTGAAACATCTTTAAACTTTATGGTAAACTTTGTAGTCAGTCTATGCATGCTTATTTGTATTGCAATGAAAGCAATTAGGTTTCAGAATGGATCCCATGTGCTCTGCCAAACAGCTCCCATCAGAAACTGCCATGAGATGTTTTCTGGGTTGTTTATTTTCAGGTGCCATTTTACTGATGTACTCTTAGACGCTTCATGTTTCATTCATAATACAAGCTCTGACACCTATTAAGCTCCTCTCTCTCTCCAGCTGAGAACTGTCTCTGGATGATGGATTTGGGTGAAATTATATTTAAATTGCAATGTTGTGACATTGTTGTGATGCTCCTGTTAGCCATGGCAGGACTTCATTTAATATTACAGATTTTTTAAATGAGCTCTTTACTGCTGGCAAGAGAAATAATATGAGGGAAGCTGTTCCAACTTCTACGCAAGAAGGCCCTCTAATTTGTAGACAATAATATGCTTTAGCAGTTGTGGAACTGTATAAGGATTGAGTTTAAGTTCTTGGAGAAGGTCTTTGTCCTATGATCAAGTTGTATCTGCTCATAAAGCTTACCATACATCACTGCATGGGACAGAAACTTACAGTTTATATACATGAAACACTATTTTTCAATGATTATCTCTGTTCTGAGATTGTTTTGGCAATTAGTTGATCCACCTAGGTTATTTGTTTATGATGGTTTTTAACACTTGATTAAACAATAGCAAGCAGTTACAGTTTAATAAATAAAAAAGAACTAAACTGACTTGTGTCTTGCCATATAATGAGCCAACATTTAACTGTACCATTCATTCTCACTGTTTATATGTATTCTTCATAATTTATACGTTAAACGTCCAACATATGTCAGTAAGTTTCCTGCATGTAAGCACCAAGAGCATTTGTAGATATGGAGAAAATGTATTGTGGTATATAGAGGTATTTAGCTGAAAACACAAGTTGATCTATCAGGAAAAAGCATTTTTTTGAATGTCTAAAAGTACAGCGTTTGGTCTTGTTTAGTTTAAATGTATGAACAGTGTTTTAAAATGCTTATTAATGCTTTATTAAGTGTTTACAAACTTGTACATTACCTGTTTATAAAGCATTAATAAATCCTTCGCAAGGATGTACTTTTTGTAAAGTGGTACTCTGATCCATTTCCTGTCCTGGGAGAATGTAGCCGCCCTCTTTCAGATTTGTGACACACTGAGCATTGGTGGCTTTTAACTAATACCTACTTTTAACTGTCACCTTTTAGTGGGTCTTTTTTTTTACCCTGTTAGTGCATTGCAGCAGCCACTACATTATAATGAACATTTCAGTGAGATTGTTTCTTTAGGATCAAACCATTTACATGCTCTGGTGTCTGAGATGAACAGAACTGTGGAACTTGCTGCTTTTCATCAAAAGAGGAATCAATCCAGTGTTCAGCGAGGCTAAGCAATGACATTGAGCAGACATCAGAAGTAGACATGTCTATAGTAAAACCAATCATCAGACAGATTTCATTGAAGGTGAGGCCAAATGTTTTTTGTAAAAAGCTTCTGTAGTGTTGTATTAGAAATATTGCATAAGAGAAGGGCTTGCCTTGGTTCCAACAGATGATGGAAAACCATATTCTCAATCACAACAATGAGTTTGTCATTTAGAGTTATAAATTTAATCCCTCTTTCTAAAATCTCTTTTTGTCTTCGTCCTATCCATTGGAAACTTGTCTGTTCTGTTAACAGTTCTCTTTAAAGTTTTCATTTTTCAGCTACACTGAAGTTGAAATCTGATTTGTAGCTTCTGTTTTGTTAGGTGAAAGTAAAAAATATCAATTTGCTGCTGCAAAAAGAAAAAAAACCCCAACAACTTCAGCACTGAGTTTAACACAAACTCAATTTGAGTTGGCTGTTTATAGCCATCTAATTGTTTATGTTTTAGATGTGTAATTGAATTGGTAGTTTTTGAACAGCTCAGTACCTTGTTGTGAAAACCTCTAAATGAAGATGGTGCAAGGAGATGTTGGAAGATTTTCAAACAGAGGGCAGATTGGCACTGAACTGGCAGCATTTTACAGCCTGACTGATGTAAAAGACAGAGCTCGGAACCTGAGGTGTACTTATTGACCCAGGTAATGATTAATCAAAAAATGCTTTGATCCGGACCTCAGTTCAGTCATTAAAACTCAATTACGGCATTCCTTTAAACAAAAACCTGAAAGCAGAAGCATTAGATTTAGATGTTGTAACAATAGATTTTTTTTGCATACATTCTTTTACATTCTCATTTTCTTCTATGGTTATTGTCTTTTTTTACTTTGATTCATTCCATAAAATTATGGTCACATTATTTCTTGCTTTTTGTCTAAACTCTGTAATGGGGCTTCTTCAACACAGTCTTTGATTCACAGCTCTCCCTGTTTCTGACTTAAGTCGTGAATGCGGTCCTGTGATCTGACAGTTCACTGACACACATACAGCACACTCATAGTCAGATTGACACATGTATTGTTGTATCAGTGATTGATGGCAATCGTTTTGTAAAGCCTCTCATGGCTCTGTGTTGCTATTTTGAGCTTCATTCACAGTGGCAGGAGGGTACAAGACGTGGCTAGAATATTTCTACCTCCATCTGGTCACAACACCCATCAAGAGATAGAACGAGAGTCAGGGTGAGAGAGCTATGACCCTTTTCTATCATGCCTTTCTCATATTCTCATCTTATTTCACACTTCTTCTTGTTCTTCCCTGGATTCGCTCCATTTGTCCACAAAGGTTCTGCCCAAAGAGAGAGGGAAAGCAACTATAATGTAATTCTCTTTTATATCTGAGAGCATGATGGGCGACTGAAGAATGTGTTTTATGATCACGCATGCCTCATGGCGTACAGTTTTCTGACTGAAAAAAACAAACCAGTCCTGTCAAAGTCACTGGTGTCATGTTCGACCCTCTTCACAGTCGACAAACAGAGACTTCACTCATCATCCGTTCACAATGTCTTTCTTTCCTTGCTCTCAAAATTATTAACAGTGAACTCCGGGCCACTTGTCCCGATAATAATCCTCAGGTTTCCTTCTGTCACTGAGGCCTCTTCATGGTGCACTTTAAATGTCACAAGTTTTAAACGTACGCCTTCATAGAGTTATAAAGATTGTTGTTAATGACAGGAAAAATAAGAAGATCTTTAAAAAAGTTTTTATTCCTTCTATGGCATTTTAAACTCTCAAGCTTAGCATTTGTCCAGACGTTTTCATATTTGAACAAGCTGGTGATTGATGCTTACAACCTAATTGGACACCAGATATTCTGCTTTTGTATATCTTTATAAATATGAAGTTACAACCAGCACACTAATCTAAAGAAATTAATTAGGATAACCACACCACAGCGACTATTGTGAATGTGTTAACTGCCTATGTAATGATGTAAAATTAACACATTTTGAATGTTATTTGAAGCCAGCCCCTGTCAATTACACTTTAGGGCATTTTCTATATGAATACATGTTTCTGTTTAAGGAGTTACATTTTTCCTATTTATAATCTTTAAGTTGGGCATAAGTTGATGTTCTCACTTTAACAGAGATCTATTTCATTTAAGAGTAAAAGTAAAAAAAAAAAAAAATAATAATAATAAATTTTTTGATTAATATAACAGACTTTAAAGTTGACTTTTGTCCCATAGCAGGTACTTTCCAAAAGAGGATCAGATTTTTGTGAAAAATAATCAAAGCTTTTGCCTTTTTTATATTATGTTTTATTCAAAACTTGTTTTTTTGTCCCAAAGCAATTATCTTTTTAATTTTAGGATGTTTTATTAAATTTTATACTTCTTTAAAGATATAATTTTATGTGTTTAGGAACAGTAATAAAATCAAGCTCCAAGAATAATCAATAGAATGACTGGATACAGGTAAACAACGTGTGTGTAAAAATGCCATGGAAGTGTATTATTGTCATCATTGATTTAAATAACTCAACTATGTGATTAGGCCAGCGTAGCTTCTCTTACTCATTCCCTTTTTGTTAGTCTCTTCTTTATTGTTTTCTACTCTTGTTTTCCTTCATCTTTCTGCGTCTGAAAGAAGTTTGGGAAGATATTCAAACAGTAATATCAGCTGAGTGAGACTGCCCCTTTGAGAAAGGTCTCAGATATTTTGTTTGTCCAGACAAAACACCCCTCTTCCCTGTAATATATATTTTTATACAGAATAGTTGGTTTTCATATCTGATGATCGTTTTATTCAGCCACTGGATGGCTTGTGTGTTTTTACAATACAAAATTATATGCCTCAGTAACATTGTATGAGTCTTGACTGGTCTAAGTGAAGCAAGAATATTAGGTACGGAAATTGGTAAGTGAATAGTGTAACTCTATATCTTCTAATGCCAACAGGGGAAAGAGTACCATTGGTATTAAACAGAGGTTTATTCACTAAATTAAAGCCTTCCTACTTTCCTCTTGATATCAGAAAGATATCAGGCTCTACTTTTTTACTGGCAGTGAAATTGCTCTCTAAGAAGTTGCTCAAAGTATTAAAAGACTGTTTCATCTTTTCTGTAAGGTTTTAAAGCACTGAACATAATCACTCCTGTTAGTGCCAACTTACGTTTAGGTGGTAGTGAACTTCGGTTTGGATCTTAACCATGCTCCTTTCAAACACAGAAGGTAGGTTCACCTTTCTGGTGGACGGTTAGCACGCAGTTTTACTTGAGTGCTACATTATTCATGAACCCATGACCACTGGAGGCAACAGTATCCATGTAATCAAAACAACTTATAAATAATTTGGTTACAAATCATAACTTGATTTGGTTAAATGGACACACTAGTTGAAATTAAGGTGTAATATTCTGTAATATGGAAAAAGAAACTTTACGGATTACAGTCTGGCATTAAAAGAAAGTAAAAGATGCTACAGTTCTGAATTTGATTTAAAATGTATATAAAACTTATTTCTAAATCATTTTTACCCTGTGAAATGAAAAATAAAACGTGTGTCTGTCCGTCTAAATGCTCTTATGTGTGTACATCTTTATGAGTGTTCATGTCTCATTGGTGACTGACATTAACTGTAAATCTTTTTGGCATATTCAGTCCCACCTGTCATCAGTGATCAAAAAGAAGACTTTAATCATTATTTGTTGTGTGTTCTAGCATGGTTCTTTGTCTGTTTATGTATGCATAAAGAAACAAAGAGTTGGAGAGTGACAGATAGGAAGCAGAAGGTATGAAAATGAGAATTTGTCTTTCAAGTATGTTGAATATTTTTAATCATTTCTGTTGGTGTATAGAAGTATGTTGACATAATCATGCTTCTTTTAGACTGAAGCATTTGTAGAATTTTCTTGTTGTCCCAAAGCAGGGAAACAGCTGATAGTTAATGTTTTATCTATTAATTTAATTAACAACACTCTGGTTGTGTCAATGTTTGAATTTAGTGTGTATAGAATTCTCTTTTTTTGGCAATGTTTGAGAAAGATTAGGTGAGTGTCTATTATCATGTTTCAGACAAAACAAAGTCTTATGGCTATTGTGAGTAATGACTGGCACTGCTGTTCGACTCCAGCAGATCATATTATTGTTGCACACTAATGTGAGTTTGTGTAGCATTCAGTGTAATGACTTCACATAAATATTTCTTTGAAAAAAACTCTGAAGTTATCAGGCTTGGAAAAGTAAAGAAAAAAGATAAAAAACTGGAACTGTTTTACTGATTTGATTGTTTTTATCTTGCTTTTAAATATATGTAAGTCACACTTAGCTGATACTCATAATCTGGTGCAACGGCCCCACAATAAATATTATTAAGAACGTGATAAGCATACTAATGCATATTTTACTGTAATCTTGTTAGAATGTTTAGGGAATAACGTTTTGTGTGTCACATTGAATATTTGTATGCAATGTGTGAACCATTTTCCAAGAGAGCTTGTCATGCTAAATGATCCAAAGCTATGCTATGCTTTAGGAGCATATGAAGACAATGAATGGTGTCCATTAAAGGTACATTTGTGTAACCCAGTGTGAATAAATAATATCAAGAAATGAATTCAAATATCTGCAGGATAATAATGTAGTCGCATCCACGGGCATTTAACTATTCATGCCATGTAGATTTTCAGTAGTAAGGTGAAGGGTCCCTTTAAGTAGCAAACCACTTCCACAAAATCTTTCCTCATGCTCCTTTTGAATTTTAAAATACCATCTTCTGTTATTACCAGAGGGGTTTAAAAATGATGAGTTTGACCTTTGATTTAGAGACTGACTCAATTATCCAGTGTGGGTTAGACAAAGATTATTGAGTTTTTCCATGGTGTGTTCTCACACCTGTTTTGTCTAAAAACAGTGGAAAATGTTTGCTTTATGAAGCAAATGGATCTAATCTCAGCCACCACAGAAGAAATAAAACTGAAAGTTATAAAGTGACTAAAGCTATATTCATTTTCTGTGAGGATCTGGGTTTGGCTCCGCCTTGTGGGCAGAGCCACTAATCATTCTTTCACAGGTGTTCCAGTTTCCACTGATAAGACCAGCCAGTACTTAAGCAGCAGGCTGGGATCAGATCTTTGCTGGAGCATCGAACCTTCTGGGTTAGATTCTCCGCCTCAGCGTCTAACCTAACTTATGCTCCCTATGTTACTCACGTTCTCTGTTTGTGCCAACGACTCAGGTTTTTTGCCACGCCTACTACAGATCTGAAGAACTACTTACCTGGATAACCGCTGATACTTACCTTGCTGTAACTGGCTCGTCTCCTGGAACCACTGGAACCGCACCTCTCCTTATCGACGCCGCAAACCTCCTCCAGGACCTGTAAGCAAACAAAGAGACATTGAAATCCTTGCTACCATCTTGGAACAGAATTGTACCCGAGACTCACCCAGTTCTCCTTATCTTGCAGACTCCTCCAGACTCTGACCACTGTATATAACTTCACCTGTTAATAAATGCACTAACCGTTATCCTCGTCTCCGTGTGTGGTTTTGGTTTCGCTCTCTGGACAGAAACTCTCGAGTTTATGACATTTTCTGTACCAAGCTGTATACAACGCAGTTTAATATGGCTTGTGCCATTGCATCTTAACACACTGGACTAATTGGTTTGTACAGAAACAATGAAGTTGTGCTCCTTCAAGACTTTAAACAAAATGAAGGTTCTGGTATAAAATTGTCATCATCCTACTGTCTTCACTCCTTGAGTTGAGGATTATGGTGTGATTCAGAAGCACTATAGGGATGGCTGGTTTTGCTGTAATCTGTTTGCCTGGCAGACAGAGGAATAGACTATTTTAGCTGCATGCTTGTTGAAAAATAGGTGATGAATGCTGTCTACTCCCTGGAGAGGGGGAAGGCTTCTCATTAACACTTAATTGAGGCAACACCAATTAACATTGCTTGCTGGTTTAGAACAAGAAGATTCTTTACAAAATTGGGAGCCCCAGGTGGGTCACAGATAGCAAAAGAGAACCTGCTATTTGCTGCCTGCTCTGGAGCTGGAGCACATTCTTCTCTAAATAAGGAAGAATGTGTACAATCATGGTTAAAAAGAAAAACTGCTTCTTTCGAATTCATTTTTTAATGTATTCGGACATAAAAAAAAAATTGGTCTTCACCATGTCTTCAAATAAGGTAAACACAACATCAGATAAACAACAGACATGGCATATTGTATTCAACTGGTTATTATGTATTTAACAAAACCTCAGCCAAATACAGAAGCAATGTGTGACAAACAAAGGTTTCCAATTTCTGCTTCAAACGGAGTCAGGAGGGTAAGTTGCACTGAGGTGCTGTTGATCGAATGCACTTGATAACAAATCATAAATATGTAGGAGAGGAGTTTTGGTAGATTATTGGTCAGGAATATTGCAGTGTCAGTTCTCACAATGCCAAGGGCAAAAATAAAATAAAATGAAATAAAATAAAATAGAATATTTATGATAATTATGAAAAATCAGCTTTTGTTGCTCTTCAATCTTGTAAGGATTTTAATGTCCTTTTAAAACCTTTTAGTCATTATTTTTCTACAATCAGAGAAAAAGAATTCCCTCTAAAGACAGACTGCTCAGTGCTCAGAGAAATTACAAAAGTTCTACATCTCAAACTCAGTCAGGCCTCAAATAGCATGTTAGGTGTAGAATTGTATGGCAGAACAGTTTAAAAAACATAACAAAACAAGTATAGCATATTTAGAAGGGTTTCCAGGTAAGAGTCTTCACTATCTCTCTCAAAGAAATTAAAATAATAATATAAAAAAACAAAACAACATACAAATCACATGACCTCTGTAACAATGTTCTATAACCACACAAAACCAAAGTGGTGATGTTTGGTTATAATACACTCTGCACTGTTTGTGTTCATTTAAGCACAGTTGCAGCATACAGACTGTCAAATCCAATGGCAGAGATTTGATAAATTGAGTTTGTTTTTCAGCCATAAGTCCTGGACACTGTAAGACCGTTGAGTTGACCATGAACTTATCTGCATGCAAAAGTATTTCAAAATTGCACTGGCCAGTCACAGTTTGGCTCAAAATTGGTCATGTAACCTGGCTGATTCCAAAAACACCAGCAAACCTACAACAAAAAGGCTGACAAAGAAAAACCAAGGTTCTGGTATACTGTGACTGTATATTTGTGCTCTGAAATCCCACAGAGTGAGGAAGTTCCATTCACTGAGTGGAAAACCAGAGCATCAGGAACTGCTGCTTCACACAACTTAAGAACCTCAGCTGTTCCAGTGACGGAACAATTCAACTCAAAAGGGAAAAGTTTATCCATGATTAACTAAATCACGCAAAGGGATAGTGACAGATTTGTATCTTACAACAGAGATGCAGAGAATGTTGGGCTGTTACATTTGAGAAGAAGTTACCGTACTCCAGAAAAAGTCAACTTATTACTTATTTAAGTTTCTGAATAATTAATAATTTTAGAAAAGTCATATGAATAAATTATGAGTAGCTTTTTTGTACGGTGAAGGAAGAAGAGTCTTGTATGAAAAAAAACAATGATTTTTGCCTTTATAAACAGAGCAGGCATAATCAGTCAAATGAACTAAGGCTGTGCTATTCAATTAGATAAATACAGTTAAACACGTGCATCTCACTCAAAAGAGACAGAAAAAAATATTTGCTTTAAGAGCTTTTAACAGCAGGCCTTATTGGATAGCTTGTAAATTTCACCCAAGTTTCCTTGGCAACAGGCTGGGGTGCAGCGCTCTTTAATGCTCCCCAAAGTAGCTCCTTGATCACATGCAAATTTAAAAAAACGAGTGAAGTGAAAAAAAAAGGCTGAATGGCTTGAATAGTCAGTCCAATGAAACTGGATGGCCTCCTCCATTAAAATAGTTTTTAATATATATTCTTCAAATTTACATTCCATCAGATTTTTTTCAGATTCAGCATCATTGTCTCTGTTGTGCTTCTGTACAACAGAATATTTTCCATTCCGGATTCTACGAGTGAAACACGCACAGACAGAAAGTTGCTTATAAACTAAGGAGGCTGTATAAAGCACTGTATATTTTTTGGCATGTTTGTTGTTCACTGCAGTGTACGTTATGTCTGATAAATCAGGTTTTCTTTAAAGAAGGAGCACTTGCTTCCCAAACACCACACTGTTCATCCCAGTAAGCAGAGATTCCGTAACAAAATTAAAGATCCCATCTCTTTATACTCTCTTTATAGTATAATTTAGCATATGAATAGAGTGCTAGAAAAAAGCTATTTTCCTGGCATTGTTTATAGAGTGAATTCAGTCATTTCAGCTCTGACGTCTGGTGCTTATGCTTTTGTATCCCTTCCCGGATGCAGCAGGTTGAACGCAGTTTGGCAGCGTTGGGTATTTAGGATCCTTTGGGTTCTGTGCAGACAGCTCACTGATATCATTACTGCTTCATCGTTATTAATGAAGTTCTGGTTGGTTTAATTGTCCACTGCTGAGCCTCCTTGTCTTGGGAACATGTACATTCATAATCTCTTTAAAAAGGGAAGATTTTGGTGTAGACTTTTTTTTCTCAAAGTGATTTAGTCACTATTTTATCATACTTTCTATGGAAGCTATAGCTTGTTTTTTTATTTTTTATTTTTCTAACAAATCAACCAATGATGTTTATAAAACAGAGTTTTCTATGAACTATTTTTTCAGGTTTACACTCTCACAAACACAGTTGTTTTTATTTTTTGATTGTCTTTACATGCCTTCCCTATAATATTGCTCTTTTTCTTCTGTTAAGACTGTGTTTATATAAAAGGAGTCAGACAAAATAGACATCTTGAGTGAACAGCAAAGATTCAATAAATCATTTTAGATGTTTCCAACAACCAACCTGCTAAATATTATGAAAGGTTATGGCAAGTGTTTCTGAAAGAAATGGAGTTTTAAAAGCAAAGAATGGTTATACTATATTATTATACTACAGATTAGATAGATGGCATTGTCCTTTATGTGTCATATGCAGTTCTAATAAACAAAAGTGATTCCTGGTTATGCATCTGGTTCAGGCATTTTTTTACAGGCTTAACTTACTAGTTGTACATAAATGTTTGTTTAATTTTCATAGTTTTAGGTTGATTCAAACAATAAACCTAATTATACTGTACAACCTTTGCCTGCAGAATAAAAACAAGAATTGTTAAATCTCTGAAATAAATCAGTTAAAGTTTGGCATCTACAAGCTAAGCAGAATCAGAATATTATTACCCCTGACTAGTCTTTACACACAGTTTTGTCGACTTGGAGTTTTTTTTGCTGGGTGCAGTGCCTACAAAATAGCCATTAAAGTTCTTTCTTTTAAATTTAGTAAGATTTCAATTATACAACTGCAGCAGTGCATATTTCCAAACACAACTTTCCTTTCTGCTCTACATTTTGTGACAATGTGCCATTTTAACACAAATAAATCCCAGCTACTCATATCAGATGGGCAGCACGAATCACAAGCCATTGTTCATAATTACAGAAAAAGAGAAAGTGGCTTCTCAGCATTTCCTTAGTGGATGGAGCGTTTTTTGTGTGTTCACTTTGTGCATATCAAGATGTTTGAGTCTTGATCGGAGCCCATTAATTTAAGATAATTAAATCAATGGTTTTTGTTGCCTCTGTTTCTGGGGTGTAAGATGTAATAGTTCAAATGTAAACTCTTAGGTGGCAAGTTCTTTCTCTGCTGTGGGAATCCTGCACCTACAGATACACAGTTAGTCTCCTGTTGCCATTATGAATTGAGAGAGGTTTGTTCTTGTTTTGAAATAAAACTAGATATCAAAATGCAAATCCAGAGCTCACATGTAGCATGTAATCACAAAAAGGGGTCAGACTCTCAGTCTATAACCACCATGTGTGTGTGCTGACTGTGATACAAATGGAGACATGATGTGTTTACGTTAGTCTGTTCATGCCAGATGTGGCCTCATGATGTGTTGCATTGTTCTGCGGTTGAATTGTCACAAGCAGTAATGGAAGAAGGACAAAAAGCATCTGCTTTTAGTGACATAATGTTTTGCTATATTTCAATATATAAGTTAAATGGTTTTGTGTCCTTTTCAGTAGCTTCAACATTTATTTCAGTTTTAAAGAGTTGCTGACGTGTAAGCAATGGGTCTTATGAAAGCAGCAGTTTAACACCCAAAACTAGCAAAAGACAAAGAGCTATAAGTAAGAAATACACACTGCTCCTTTTTCAATGAATAATGACACGATGACATCTGTCACACCATCTTGTTTCTCTGAGACTGTGTTTACCTAATGCAAGTCCAAAGTGGGGACCAGATGTTTATTTTTAAAAATATCTCCTGATATGTAATACCATCCATCCATCCATCCATTTTCTTTACCCGCTTCTCCATTCCGGGGCACGGGGAGCTGGTGCCTATCCCCTGCTGTCACTGTGCGAGAGATATCTAATACCATCAAATTAAAAATAGTTTATTTGTTTATTTATTCTGTCATAACTGTAGAGACAATCAAGGCTGAGTTATTTATCAGGTATGTAAGATATCTAGATAAAAAGGGCATATTGGTATGACTATCGAGAAACTAACTAATATCTGGCATTTTAAAATTAATTTTACGTATCCAAAAGGGGGCTGATTTCCATTTTGCAATTCCCATTCATCACTTCAGTTACTGTAAATAACTCAAACTACACTGCAATGCTTTTTTGTCCCTCCTACTCTGGCACAGAATTGCACTTTTGGAACTGAAGCGAATAAAAGTAGAGGAGAGAAGCAAACCTATGGTTTGATCCCATCTTGCTAGTATCATATATATGGTGTCATATGTTAGTGTAGAAGTAGTGCTGTTAGCTGTGTTTATTCTGTATAACTCATTCATACTATTTTCTTATGCAAAATGTTTTGGCAGGCTTTTGGTATTTAGGAAGAGGAAGAGGAAGACTTGGGATGAAATTTGGCCTGGGTTTGCACCTACTGGACAGTGAAACATGCACTTTCTCAAGCCTTATAGGCTACAAAGAAGAAAACCTAAAATAGCTCAAAGCTAATGGAAGACATTGGACAGGACCAATTCTTCTGTAAACTAAAAGCAAGCTTTTTCAGTTATTTAAGAAGCACAAAACCTCACATGTTCTATATATCGCTTAATACTGTATGACTGAACTTTCTTATAAAACTCACTGCCTAAATGATCTAGTTTAGATTGGACCAAACACATGTTAGTGATACTAATGATCTGTGTTACTATATCCCTCCAGGGCATTGGTTAGGACTCTTTTCTCTCCCCACATACACGAAGCTCAGCAGTGTTAATTAGTGCATATGTCATCTGGGCAGCGACAGCCAGAGGTCTTGGGAGATGGAGTCAGGGCTATGAGAGAGTCATCATACTCTATCATCTCAGCACTGCTCTCCCCTTCTTTCACTTCACTTCACTTCACTACGTTTCACTCTTCTTTCTCCTCTCTGTCGATGCATCACTTTGTGCTAAAAGGCAACAACAATGCCTTGTCTTTTCCTATTGAGACTGGATGCCATCTGTGCCTTTAGAGATACTGCAGTCGTGCCCCCTCCATGCATCATTCTTGCTTGCATAATCACAAACAGAGATGCACAAACAATTCGTCTTAATTAGCGAGGCACTTTTGGACTGTGCTCGGAATTCAGATTTGGAATGATGTCACTTGTGTTTGTTTACACTTAGCTGAAACTGTTTGCACTTTCTTGAACCTAAGTCTGTTTTTTTCTCTCTCTCTCTCCTACACTTGAAGAAAGTTATTCAAATTGTATTCTTTATCTAAAGCTGTTTGCAATGTGACTTGCCTAATATTTGTAGTAATAAATTAACAAAATATTGAACACTAATTAAAATTTTTAGTATGCATATAAACTTTGGCTAGGTCTTTTATTCAGAGAGACATGTTGTCAATGATATTTGCTATTTGTATAAATATTATTACTGTTAATATCACTGTTATTAGTAGATTTCAAGCATGTGATTTTTAACATCTTATCTCTATATACATCTGCTAATTTGGTTGGACATTTGCAAGGACCACTGCTTTTATTGTAGATTTAAACATACATCTCTTAAGATAAATGGGATTGTCCTTATAGTGCATATAGTGTAATTATAATGGTAAAAAGTACTTTGTGATTTTTAGTTGTATAAGGACAAAGTAACACCTTTAAAACGCAGTTAGCTTTAACCTTCAAATGCCCAGTGGTCCATGTGTAGCATTAGCCCATCTAATATAGTGATTAAATGAGATCATGCCACCTTTTATCTGTCTTCTCACTCTTTCTCTTGTCATTGTTTGTCTATGCTGCACAAGCGTGCACTACATTTTGGCTGACTTTTTTATTTTCAAGTCTACAATTTCTTTCCCAATCATCCTTCAATTGAAGTTAGCCAGAGAAAAAGACCACAGCTTGGCCTTAGATGATAGAGTGTCAGAACCAGAGGGAGACCGAAGAGAAGAATGTTATCCCCCAGGGTGTCTGATCTCAACCAGAGTGTGAATGAGTTTGACATGGAAGCACACTGATAAAGACAGGAGGCCAAACTGGCTGTACTTGTAAACAAATGGGGACACGGCCAACACATACACTTTGGCAGAAAACTGAGATTTAGCATCTATTAAAAGTTACAGTCTAAATATCCTGGCTAACAATATCTGCATAAAGCGGTAAAGCTGCTCACGTGACTTCACATATGTACTTATATTCTGCTTTATTATGCTCTAATATTTTGACCATAAATTACTCACAGTACCCCGTCCCTTCATGCCTTCCATCTGACCATTAGGTTTTATTTTTCATCACCTTCTAAGATATTTCATACAAGTGGATTACATTACTAAGATACATTCAAAGACATTGTTTTATTGGAATGACAGAGGTAACATTTGCAAAATGTCACAATTTCTAGTATTTTGAGTTTGTTCTTAGTTTTGTTCTGTTCCTGTCTTTGTTTCACATTTCCCACTTGCCCTTAGTCTGCTCCTACTTTCCTGTCACGCCCATCTCCACCTGTCTTCAATCCTCGTTACTCACCTGTGCCCACTTCACCTGATTATCCTCAGTGTTTAAAACCCGGTCACTTTCATCACTACCCTGCTGATTCATTGCTCTTTTTTCCCCGTTCATGTCACGTTCATGTTCTTTGCCTTGTCGCTCCATTAGTTTGTTTTGTATTTAGTTTCTGTTTGCTGCCACGTCAGCCCTTTTGATTTTGTGTTATTTCTACGTTAATAAATTAGTGTTCCTGGGATGAGTCTGCACTCCGGGTTCACCTCCTTCTCCACGTCTCTTGACACAAAATCCAAAATATATAAGGTATTTAGAAACTCTAAACTGCTGGTGCTGCATTTGCTCTAGGGTCTGTGATATGTAATGTAGGCATTTTCAGTATTCTAATATATTTACATTACATATCACAGAAATTTATATAGGCCTACACCGTCTTAATATTTACCAAAAGTTTTGATTGAGTCAGTTCTCTCTCTTTCTTGGAACTTACCATGACATCATTATGGTTCCTAAAAACAGGGTGGAGACCAGTGTTTTACAGTAGGGGGGTGTAGTTGCACATGACTGAACATGGCATGCTAGATTAGATGAACATAAGTGGATTACAATGAGGATTTACCCAAGCTCACACATGTGCACACTAACTTGGAGTTACTGGGTTTTGGAGCATGAAGCCTCTGCCTCTTCGTTCATCTCCAACTCCGATGTTCTATCATTTATCAACGGTGTGTGATTCTGACATGTGCTCATCTTCTACATGGAAAATTAATCAAATTCAGATAATATCTTATTTGCCCCACCTATTTGCTTTAGCCAGATAATAAACTTTGAAGCAGATGCTTTAATAGTTTTCAGCTTTATTTTATATGTATTTTCAAGGTGAAAATATGTTTTATGTTGTTAGAAGTTCATGTAAACTAGCTTGTCTTTTGTTTTCCTTGTTGTATATTCAGTTGTTGATGTTGCCACATGGCCCATAACAATAATTCAGCCATTACCTCAGGCTGAATCAGTAATTAACTGTGCGTTATGAGAGCAGCAGCTGCTCGCTCATTTTCTGTTGTTTCAAGCTCATGATGATTGTGTTACACAGTAGTACCTTCAGTCCTTAAAAAAAATGCTCCTCCTCTTTAGCTACTTTACTGCAATTTCCTGTTTTGTTCCTAAATTAGTTTTGTTGTGGTGGAGTTCATTTAAAGTTGATTGAAAGATCTCCCTCATCTGCAAAGTTGTAAACATTATATATTTTTTTGAACTTACAGTGACATCTTTCTTTTTCCAACATATTAAAAGCAGTAGTATGTAATTTGTAAGGAATGGAACAGAAAAACCCAATAATTATGAAAAGTTGGGAAAGTTCTGTACACTCTGTAAAAACCTAAACCTGTATTTTAAATTCATTTGAACAATTGTACATGCTTTGGAAGGAGTGATTTTTAGTATATTATAAAACATCTAATTTAGAATTGAAGGCCAGCAGCACACTCAAAATCTGGAAGGCAAAGGCAACAAAAGACAGGAAACAATGAAATATACAGGTAAAACATTTTTATTCTCATTCTCTTGCTGAAAAAAAAATGGCACATGATGCAGAGAAGACTCAAATAACATTGACTGCAAACTGTAAAGGTTTGAAAATGATTTGTAGTCTTCAAACTCTGTTGCTGAAAACGTCCTGATCTTTCTGAAAATTCAGTTTCAAAACTATGTCACAGTGGGAATATTATTTTAGAGAAATTTGCAACATGTATCTCTATAGTTTGTTAGTTTCTAAAGCTTTTTTTTTTTTTTGTAATTTCACCATTTAAATAAGCCCTTTAACAGACTTCTATAAAAAGTCATGAATACAGTTGGATAGGGTTTGTCTGTATTAGTCAAAAGTTATCATTTTCTTCATATTTTAAAATAACAAGCCTTCATAAGAGATATGCTTTATTTGACTTCTGTTACTTATAAAACAAAATACTGGCACATATAACTTTTCCAGTACAAGAATTTGTCATTTCTTCAGATTTTTCGTACATAGAAATCTTTTTTTCTCCTAGTAGGACATTGTTTGTGAAAGATGTGCGTGTATCATCTGAGAATGAGCTGTCCAGACTGATTCAGAGTGTTTTGAATGGAAAAAATTCAAACACCAGCTAATGCGGGGTAATTATATCACTCCTTAATCTAGTACATCAAAATTTCAAGACTGGCATGATCGTTTAATTTAATCAGTTGAACAAAACCAATTATTTAATTTCTCTTCCCTGGCATGCACATCATACTGACAGACAATCCCCTCATAGTCTTGTAGAAAAAATATATTTAAATGTTTTAGCTTCATTTCAAGCATAAACATTCTTAGTTTTTACTCAAAGCTCTGCTTTGCTCTGCTATAGATAGTTCTAAACTATGTATAAACAAAGTAGATAAAATCTAGTTTATATAGATACAGCCATCCTATTTAATCACAATATCTTCTTCTATCCTGTTCAGTTTGTTTGTTGGAATTTTACTTTTTTACGTTATACTTGAGTCTACCTCACTTATATATATATATATATATACTGTGTATATATACTGTGTATATATATATGAATTATATTTGTAATTTTTTTTCTCAACTGTTGTTGTTTTTTTCTTTATTGGTTATTGCTTTATATCTTAGCACCTCTAGCCAACTTCTTTTTTTGTTGTTTAAAACCAGCTTTCTTTAAAAATTGATTCACTGTTGTGCATCTGTTTGTGGGCATCAGCATGTGGTTATTAGTTTCATTGTGTTGCAGAGAGATGTGATGTTTTTTTCCAGTGGTTGTGTCTGAGTGAAAGGGACATGTTTTAGATCCAGAGTGAATATTAAAGGCTACAGATATGGATTTAGTACTTGTGAGTTTTGTATTTGCTTCTTTCTTTCTCTTTTTGCTTAAAGTAACAAAGGCTAATTATTGGGAAATGCTGTGCCTAACTGTAATATCCATGTGCATAAATACCCTGGAGCTACTGGTGTCATAACATAAGACATATTGGTTTAAGTATCAAAATACATTTCCTGTGTTTTAGATTGACTTACTAATTTCTTATAAAAAAAAGTATCAATCAGGTTATATTGCGGATACATTAGATTTAAATTTATGCATTTTATACTGTGAACTAAATATGTTTGAGTGCAGACGCTAACATAAGTGCTTCTCTTTTTAACATTTTTGCCCACTAGCATACCTGTGAAAACAGAGCTGCTGCAATTAGTGTCATGGTTACACATTGCCTTGCTAAAGTTTCTCTGAATTAATAATGCATATTTGCTTTTGGGCACAAATTTATATAGCTGAACAATGGCTGTATGACTAAGAGCGCTTGCTTATGTTTGATTATTTGTTTACTTCGGCATGGTAACAACCACTGGCCTTTAAAATGACCTTTTGTTAAAAGTAATAAATAATAGTGAAACCCTGGCCATACTTGTGAATTACTTATCATAACAGCAGGTCTCGGTCTTTCTTAAGAGGACTCCATCACAGGAAGTTCAACGCATGTCTCTCAAATGTGACAAATCCTTTGGCTCTTTTTAGATTTATTGTATACATCACATTATATATAAACACATTTATTCTACCTGAATTATGTTTAAAGGTAAATAACCTTTTTTGAATACCACTGAACCAACTGGCTGCACAATATAGGTAAAATATACAAGATGCTTAACCTTCTACATTTTGTTCTTGTTGTTGCAGAAATGTTTGAAATTCAATGTGGATGCTCCAATCTGGCTGTCCAAGCAACGAATCCTGTGCACACTCAACCAGAGCTTGAAGGATGTGCTCAACTACGGCCTGTTCCAGCCAGCTTACAATGGCAAGGCTGGCAAGTTTCTGGATGAGGAGAGACAGCTTAGGGAATACCCCTTCCCATCCTTTGCTCCTGTTCCTTACCTGGAGGTAGGTGTGGCTCACGAGCATCAAGTACCAAAAAGTGTGACCAAAAGAGATCACGTGCCACTCCACAGTATGTTATACACATCAATGATTTCTATGAATTTCTCAACCACAATCATTGGATAAGAGAATATAAGTTTATATTAAAATGTCCTTTTGTTATTATTATTATTATTATTACAATTCAAAGTTGACACTAAGATCCGATAATGCATATGTTTTTTGCAACAACTCTGGCAGTAAAATGAAATTTTGGACAATGTATTATTATTTTTCTCGTAATGCATGCAATTGGCTGTATCAAATTCTTACTTTGAAAAAAGAATATGTGAATACTAAGTACACAGTAACCTTGAGTAATTCTAGAAAAATTCAAGTGGAACTAAGAAACATTAATCAGTGGTAGCATACTGCACCAGTGTTACTTTGATTAGATGGTGGAAAAGCCTCACTCCTTCATTCTGTGCAATCGAGCTTATGGATAATTCTGGGTTTTCCTGGTGCCTCTGTTCAGTAAAGGCTCTCTTTCAGCTTGAGATTGTAAAAATATCTCAACACGTTTGTTGTGAATCAAACTTTGTATTGCTGTTTTTGTAGGCCCCCAAATATTCAGCCTAACTTGTTTGTGATTGTGGTTTCTGTTTGTGTGTATAATTTTTTTTTCTCTTTATCATGCTGTGCCAGTCAAACTTTGGAACAACAACGCTGTCCTCAATGACAGTGTGTTGTCTCAAGCAGCTGTCATCTCTCAGAGATAATTGCAGTGCTTGTCCATCATAGTTTGTGATCTGAGAAAATTGCAGGCACATACAATCACTTCACAAACACTGAACTGAAGTTGTCAGATGGTTTCCTGGATGGCTGTCTTCATTTTCAATAATTTTGCAATGGCTCAACAGATTTATGCAGAGTAAAAACGTCCCTGTGACAGTCAGATATGTTGAAGCAAATCAGTTTAAACTTGCACAAGCTTCTCTGTGTGTGCTTCTTTATATGTATATAACAACACATTTTTTTTTACTTTGTCCTAATATAGTTAAAAGCTTATTTTAAATGATAGATCAGTGCAATTGGAAATACCAGAATGTGTCTGACCTGTTGTTTACAGCTGGTGTAATTCTGTGTTAATAGAGCAGCACGTACAGACACATGGGACTAGTATCCAATCTGTACCAGTGCATAATGCTTGTTTAATGGTTTATGGTTGTACTTACAAAATCTTGCAGCTGAGCTGAATAAATGTGGACTGAGTCCAGCATGTGTATGTTTTTCCGTCTAATTCTTTTTTGTTAGAGAAGTGTGTGTGTGTGTCACTGATTGACCTGCAGTTATTCCCTCAGGTCTGGAGTGTGTAGAGATGACTGGCAGGTTTGGATTAGCAGCTCAAAATCCTCTGCTTTCTCCTGGACTTGCCCTGTTGGGTAAAGATCAAATACAAGAAGAGGAAAAAGAATGCACACAAACTGAGTCTTAACAGATATATACTGTATGCTAGTGCATGAACTGAGAAAGACAAGCAAGCATATAGAAATACTTTGTGTCTTGTGGCCAGTAAAAGTTTCAGAGGTCAGTAAACTGCATATTATATTTACATATGTAATAAAAATAATCATGTTCCCACATCTGAAAAAGAGGTAAATACAATCTCAGATGAACAGCAACACATAAAATACTACAAAATGTTCTTGTTTTAGTTGGCTGCAGGACTATGCTCCTCTTAGCTTGTGTTGAACTTCATTAAGGATTACAGCTCTTGAAGAAATCTGTGGTTTTAGAACCAATGAATGTGATTGTTTGAAGACAACCCATTTTACATAACAATGCTTAAGGTAAGTCAGAGGATCTGACGTTCTCAAAACCTTTGTGTTACTCATAAAATTTGCATTTTCTCACAGTTTTATTGGGTAGCAAATTGTTACAGTGCTAATGTTGTCTCACTGCAGTAACTTTTCTCAGCGTGAACCTTTATCCCTACATGTCAGGAATTGAGTGTCTTTGGGTTTGTTTTTGTATGGGATTTATTGTTTCTTTTATTATGTTATTTGGTTGTCCTCATGTTTAGTTTTGTTTTTGTGTAGTTTTTGCTCCTCGTGCCTTTTGTGTTCTTATCTTCATTCACTTTTCCTCTGCTTAGGACTCGTAAGCCTACCTCTACCACCCACCCCTGACCGGCGTTACTAATCAGTCACCTGTTTTCACTCCCTCGTTACCCTCAGCCTTTAAAACCCGGTCATCTTCCTGGTTTATTGTCACTTTCATGTGCTGTCTGTATTTCCTTGTGTCTCACTCTTTGTGACCATTGCAATCTGGATTTTTGATTTTTATTAGTGTTATTTAGTTTTTGTTGCTACCACATGAGCCTTTTGTTTTTGTCTTGTTATTTAATAAATGAGTTTTTCTGTGAGTTCTTCCATGTCTGCCTGCATTTGGGTACAAACCAAACCTGACACTAGATTGTTCATGTTTCTTCTGTGTCTATATCCACGTGTATATAATACAGTTTTGTTTTTAATTTACCTTTTGACAAATTACCTTCTCAAGCAGTAGAACCAAGTTTCACAAAAAATAAGAAAAGGGCTCAAAAAATGAATTTGCTTGTTTTAAAAGCTGTCAAATCAGTATTGTGATCCCCCTTTATCTATATTTACTGAAAATTTTAAACTTTTTTTTGGTTGTTTTTCAGTATGTTTTATTGTCAAGACTCAGTGAGTTGTTGAAGAGCTTTCTGAAAAAAATGTGAATAAATGATCAGAAATGCTGAAAAGGAGATGACAGCTGTTAGTTTTTTGGTTTATCTCAGTGACATTGAAACATTACTAAAAAAAGTTAAAATATCTTTACCCTCTGTCTCTGCTGCTTTAATAATTTGGTCTAATTAATCACACTGTTTTGTCTGACAAACTAACTCTGCATACTAATTTATTTTGAGTGGCTAATTAAAATTGTTATTAAATGTTTGGTGGAGACACAAACAAAAGTAAAAGGTTTAAACTAAAGCCTGTTTTGTTTAATTTGTTTCAGTTCCGCTACAAAAGACGTGTCTACACTCAGACCTACTTAGATGAAAAGCAGTTGTCTAAGCTCCACACCAAGGTAAGATTAAACAGCTGTGGACTTGTTTGTGAAACCATGCTTTGGGTTAATGGAAAATAAAGTACTTGAAACATTGCTTTTATCTCAAATAACATGGTGAGATCATTTATCAATGAGGTGCAGAGCTAAACACATAACACTTTTGAAATCTTCTTTATAGTTTTCTGCTTTCTTATATATATTTCATTACAGTCACCTGTATTTATCCACTACTTATGTCGCAAGAAAACATTACTCAATGATCAGTTCTGTGGTAATTTTCCAGTAATGTGACAGTTTAGTATTGATTCCAAAAATCTAGTAATCTAGACATAAGTAGAAATCCAACATGAGGTTCTCTTCAACTTTCCCTTTAATTGTAATAGCAAGTTTCTGAATTTGTGATGTCTCTGATATACGAACTGTTAGATATGACCTGTGACATATTTACAGGAGTACAAACCTAAATCAAAGGCATGTGGACTCTGATTTTTATAGTTACATGTAATTTTTGTTTATTTTATTTTATTTTTCTTGCTGCTCAGCTGTAGTTTCTACTGAATATTTGTGTCCTGAGGGCACTGGTTCAGTTTTAGTCTCATATTTGTATGGAAACCTTATAAAGAGGGTCAGTTGATGGTTCATTCATGTGTGACTGAAATAGTCTCTTAAGGCTATGTGGACTGTTAAAGGTCTTATATAAGGTAAGTAAGGCATGCATCCAAACAGCCTTGTTAGATCTCATGCAAACAAAAATCCTGAATCTGACAAGCATTCCCCAAAAATATAGTTTTGTAATTACTTGTGTCAAAACATTGAGTAGTTACAGAAAGTACTGGAATCCTTTGAGCATTCTTATTCTAAAATCATATAATTATGAATATCTGAACACGGCTTGAATCACGTTTTGCATCAAAGTGAAAACAAATTCATGTGAGATGTTGTTGTTTAGACATTAACAGACCACAGAAGGCCACGCAGCAACAATAAACTACCTTTACTTGGTAAGTCAGCCGGCTTTAGTAAACAGATCCATGGGACTAATTCTCCCATATATTGGTGAAAAAGATGGAATGTGGTCAGAAATGCAGATGCAGAGGCGCAGAATAAATTCTAGACCAGCTCAGTAAATCTGCAGAGATATCTAAACAATCTGGTAGAGTGTGAGTGTAGACCTTTCTCACAGCAGACATTTTAATTTGCCACAGTGGGAAAAGCACAGATGGAATTAATAACACTAATGATGGCTTAGTTGCCTTCAGTGTCCCACTAAACCATGACAGAGAACCAGCATGGACAACAGTAAGACCTTTTCTCAGTGGAAAGGAGGCATTTCCTGCTCTTGACTGCAGGTTTTAACCTTGGCCTGGGTCTTTATGTAGGGAGACTGCGTGTTCTTTCTGTCTGTCTGTTTTCTCCAAATAGTTCAGCATCCTCCTACAGTCTAAAACATGCATGTTAGGTGCATTGGTATTTTTAAAGTGAACGTCTTGTGTGTGGCTATGTGTTTATATTTAAGTGTGCTGGCCCTTTGAACAACTGCTGACTTGTTTAATGTAACTTTTGTTCTATGACACCTTGAATAGGTAAAACATTTAAAATATACTCTGCTGGTTTGTAGATTTGCGTACAAAAGATTTAAAACCCAAACTTGATTTATTGCTATTCTTTGTAATTATGTATGTATGAGTGCATGTTCACACAGTGACTGGGTGTGATAAGTGGAACAGACAGAAAACTTAATACAAATGCATAAGAGCTTAGATAGGATGAGAAAATGAATAGCATGAGCTCTGTCTTTGTAGGTTTTCATTTGTTATTGAAACTTCATATGCTACTTTTATAATTGCATATTAACCATGCTGCTTTATGTCATATTCTGATGAAGAGAATACCCTAATGATACAGTAAATCCTTTTTACAGCTTGTCTGGGACTAATGTTGTTTAAAATGTTTTTTGTCTAGGTAATACATAAAAAACTGCAAAAAGCTAACTAGAACATTAGGTCCTTCGATACTATTAATTGGCAAATAATGCATCTGTGAGTTAGTTTAATTATTTTATACAGTTTTATTGGTAATATTTTTCTTTTATGAGAGATTTGATTTCTATCACCTACACAACTGTTTCAGGCTGGCTTCAGTTCTGCTCAGTGTTTTTAGAAAGGAAAAGGATTTTGTTTTTGAGCAAGGATTACAAAGTGATACAATGTTCTCATTCAGCACATTGTCACAACACATGCCTGCTCATAATATAACTATGTAATTTATTGATAATCTAATACTTTGCTGTCCAGATGGAATTAGCTCCTTGGCCAGATGTGGCCCAGGGGCTGCCATTTGACAATCTCTGCTGTACAGCAAAGAAACTAATTATGTAGCTGCTGTGTCTGTTTAAAAACAGGCCTTTACCACATCACTTTGTTCATCAGTGTTAAATTATTTGAGTGAGTTTGCAAACTTCAGTTGGGACAGTAGGAGAAACAATATAGTGTCAAAGTTTGTGAAGAAATTTAGACAATTCATGAATTTGCAAGAGCAAACTAGTAAAAACTGTAAAAGTTTTGGAAATTTACAATATGTAAAAAAAGATTTTTGGAATAGAAACTGAGTTCCTCTGAGTTATTGTATATTAATAGACATGGAGTCTGCATTATGTACTTTCGATTGAATTCAGTAAGAAAGTGAATAAAAAAACTGTATGAGGACGGGTTAGAGAAAGCCAGTAATGAAAGGGTCATGAGTCATGTTTTAAAATATTTCTCTAATCTAACCATTCTGGTAAGAACTGCCTCTGTCTGCTCCTGTTCTGCTTTCATACATCAAAGTGTGAGTGAGAGGTACTTACGTGGCATGCAGAACCAAGATCAGTTCAGCCCAGCTGCAATTTCAGTGGTATTTTCACACAATAAATCACCTATAAAAAAGATTTTGTTTTACTTGGTTTGCCTCACAGGTTAGTGGAAGTGGAACAAATAAAATCTCAGATGGAGCAGAAGAGTGTAAATATCTGCAGCTAACATTGTATCACAGAATAAAAACGAGAAAGTGTAAGTGGCTTGCTGAAAGCACAATGTTGTTTGAAATAATTATTTTCTAACAGTGAATAATCAAGAACAGCAGTCTTATTGGAAAGGATAACGGTGGCAATTTACCTCAGCAAATGCAAGAAATGGCAATAGTATTATCCCGCTGTTACTGGACTGTGTGTCTTGAATACAAAGTTACCTGATCACAAAGAAGCCACCAGGCATACAGTCACAGGGAAAATAAAGTTGACTTTCTTTCAGTTCTAGAGTTTTACGTATCAGGACATAATAAAAATGATCTGACCTTTACTAGGCTCTAAAATTATTCAAATCTAACCTCAAGTGTAGAAAAACATACAATAAAAAACAAAAACAGCTAAAATGGAAAAAGCTGTGTGTGAAAAGTCCATCACATGATTGAATAGCTTACAGAACCACCTTTAGACACATTACCTTGAAGTAATGGTTTTCTGTAGGACACTATCAGTCTCACATGTGGCTGCGGAAGAATTTCGATCCACTCTTCTTTATAACATTGCTTCAGTTCCTTGAAATTTGCAGGCATTTGTTTAGTACAGTTTTTTAAGGTCCATCAGATCATTTCATTTGGGTTGAGATCTGGAATTTGACAGAGCCATTGCATGGATTCTTTTCTTTTTCAGTCATTCTGTAAAGATTTGCTGATTTGTTTGGAATCGTTGCACTGTTTCATGACCCAATTTGGGCTAATCTTTAGCCGTAAGACTGATGGCCTCACATTTTACATTTTTATACAGGTGAGGTCATGATCTGTTTACCACACATCTCCACTTTGGTTTCATCTGTCCAAAAGACATTTTTCATAAATCTTCTTCTTTTAGAGGCAACTTCAGAAAGTTTTATGTTTTTCCTTGAGAGAGAAGAGATTTTCTCCTGGCAACCCTTCAAAATAAGTCATACTCGTTGAGTCTTTTTCTAAAAAAGGCTGTCATGAACTTTACATTTAATATGCTCACTGAGGTCTGTAGAATCTGGGATAGACCTTTTTTTGTTTGTTTGTTTGTGATTTCTTGGACCATTGCACAATTTGATCTTGTGGTGAACTTAGCTGGACGTTCATTCCTGAAGGTTAGCAGCTGTGTTACTTGTGAATAATCTTTTTTTATTGTAGAATGATGGTCTCACAAATTGTTTGGAAATGACCTTTAACCCTTTCCAGATTAATTGGCAGCATCAGTTCCTTCTCTGAGGTTGGTGCTGTAGTTTCTCCTTCTCGGCATTGTGTTACCACATGCTTGTATGCTCCAGACAAGCAAACTGCCAAAACTGGTGCTTCTTTAGAGGTGGACACATTGATGAGGATCAGTTAATCAAGTGCATATGATTAACAGAACCTGGCTGCTACTTTACCTCTTAAAACCTAAGAAAGCAGCAAGGGGGAACTTAGTTTTTAAACTCGGATCTTTTTCATTTTGGCTTTGTTTTTTAAATAACAGCATGATGAAATCTGTTGCGTTTTGTTGACTTGATGTTAAATTTGAATCATTTTAAAACAAGATGAGATTATTTTTATGTCCTGATACATAAAACCATAAAAAGGAAAGAAGATGAAATTTCTTTTTTCCTTCTTTTCAACAGTGTTCAGCAAATTGGATCAATTCACTCACAATTTAGGTTAAACAAATGTCCGATAAATCATCAGGATTATTTACAAAGATGATACTGAAAATTCTGATTTTTTGAAGAACTGTCAATCAATAAATTTTGTGGTTTTAAGATTTTCATAGGTATTCGTCATGGTATTAATAATATTTACACTTACTTAAGGAAACTTTTGCTTTACTAAGCAATTATAAGAAATTACAAAATTGCTGTGTATCTTTTTTTAATTTCTTTTTCAGAAAATAAAAATGTAAATTTATTCTTGCATAATGACTGAAAGGGTTAAGAGGGAAAGCTTGTAACAGTTAATTTCCACAGCCTTTGCAGTCACTATGTTCACTATTCATCCCACACAGAGCTGGTGAGCAAACCAAAGGTCAAGCATTAGCCTACTTTGCTACCATGGGGTTCATTTGCTGCAGGGTAAAGTTTAAAATCAGGTCATAGTTGATAGGAATTTCCCATTCATTTTTCCCTTTGCCTCACTGAACTGGACCTCACCGTCCTGATACTGTCCTGGTTAATCATGCATGGTAGCTTTGTGGAACATTTTCATAGTATACTTTGGAGAAAAGAGTCCATGCAAGAAGGTTTTTGTTTTGGGTGATCAGTCATGTGATGGATGGCTTTCTTTCTCAATGACAAAAGGCTTTTAGATTAAATATTTAGACCAAACAGAATGATTGCTTAACATCTGAACTTTTTTTTTTTTTAACTTTCCAAACACATTCTGTCTTCAGTGTATTATGAGCAATAACTGGCAATAACAGTGATGTGTTATTTAACTGGAGCAGAATAATAAAGCCTGAGCTCACCCTACTGATCCATTGGTGCAGATGTGTGTAATAGAAAGATAGGTATCCTGCTTATATAATTGGGAAAGAAAGCCATGGGCGTGTTGGTCTTAGAGAAGATAAGAGAGGGTGGAAGAAGCTTGAGGCAAAAGAGTATTAGAGAGCATTTAATAACGCACTATTTCATAAAATGGTCATGGATGCCAAGGAGCACAGTACTGGAGCCAAAGCAATTTTTATACGCTGTTATCTTAAATGTGTTGTGAAATCACACACAGTATCAAAGTATAAAATGTGCTTGCTCTGTGGGAAAAAAGATAAGAGCGAAAGATTCATTTACAATAGACTCTTCATAAAATGCATAGCAGAGTAATGCTATTCCTCCTACACTGACATTCTGAAATATTGGTAACAGTTTTTTTTTTTTTGTATTTATGAATGAGAATTCCTGCATTATTTTCCAATTTTAATAAAACTACAACAAAGAATGTAGCTCATTGTAGGTGTAATTTTGTTATGGGATTGCAGAACCCCTGAGCATTTTATTAGCATCTAAAAGATAGTTAATGCATGGCAGCTAAAATGAAAGATTTTATAGTATTTTCACCTAAATATATTTACATATATGCACATATGTGATTAAACATCCCCCCACTCTTCCTCCTTTTTTTCCTCATCTGGCTGTCCCTCCCTCTGTCTTATACTTTCTCTCCTCATATTATTTTCCCTCCCTCTTCTGTAGCTCTCTCTCTCTCCCCCAGCATTGTGCAAAATCACCCCTTACCGTCTGTTTGTGCATGTACAGAAGTCAGTGAGTGCCTGTTGGTTTGGCTGAGTGTTTGTGTGAGTGACCATGTGAGTCTGCACATGCTACTTTGACAAGACAAAAGGTAGTGAAAGAGAAGAGGAGAGGAGCCGAGGAGGAGGAGGAGGCGGAGAAGAGGGGCTGGATATGGCCATGTGGAGGATGTTGTGGCCTGAAAACTGTAGCTGACCTACTGGACTACATGTGAGATGTGGTAGTGTGTGTGTGAGATGGGATCTGTTCTGGGCAGGAGACAACGAGCTGAAAAGAAAGAGAGAAAAACAGAAGAAGCTAGAAAGGCCAGACTCAACAGTAAGGTACTTTGACTACTCTTAGCATGTCTTTCATTAAATTCAGCTACTAATTTAGGTTTAAAAACATATTTTCCTCACTCTTTCCCTACTGTTTTATACTTTTCCTCCCGTTATACACAGATACTCCCCATCCCATCTCGACTACCTGTCTAAGCTCTTGAGTCACTGTTTGGCTTCCGTTCTGTTGTTATGCTCTGCTGCATGTTGGCTGTGTGAGGAGCTGGTGCAGTCTTATCTGAAACCCTGACAGAATGCTAATGTTTTTTTTCTCCTCTGGTTCAGTTATTCACAGCTGCAATCAGTTTGTATGAGTGTGTTTTATCAGTGTTTGTGTCTGATATGTAGTAGGATGTGTGTCAAACTAATGTGAAGAAAGTGTTTAGCTTTGATCTTCTGAGGAAGTAATAGTAACATTTGTTCTGCCTTATGGTGTTCATACGTGGCATTTATGTACATCTGAAGATTCCCATCTCAGGAATGTGTTTATGTGCACATTTGAGTTCATGTGTGAATGGAAATATTTTCATGCATGCTTATATCTGTAAGAGTGCCTGTCAAAGCATCTCCCCAGGACAAAAGTTGCCTCATAGTCTTTGCACTTAGCTGTCATAACACTCAGTATGTGTCTCATTGTCATTTTAACCTGCTGCTGCTGTTTCCTCATGGAGATGCCCTTACAATGGGAGATTGTGTGAGAGACAGAAAAAGCTGTAAAACATTTGTGCTAATGCAATCGTTTTGACTCAGTCGATCAACCTATTATACTGTGTATTTTTGTGAAGTATAAAAAGTGTGGCTACTAGTGTGTCAGTCTCTGTCAGTCTCAGTCAGTGAGAGTTCAGGAGGCATCTGTCAGCCGGATGCCCTGCAGAATGTCTGACATGAGCTGCTGCACAGCCGGACAGCCTGGCTCATGTTTTCATCTCCCCATTAGGTCAATTATTGATTCAGTATGTATAGAATTTATGTGATATTAAAAGTCACAGCTTGACCCAATGTCATTTCTGTTGTTTTTATGGACTTACAGTTTCAGATAGTGTACATTATAGACATCTTAAACGCAAAGCACATAAAGGGAAATTTGTTTTATTATGTTTTGAACCATATCTAAAAGACATTGCTGTATCATGCTTTGTCATTTTTAGACATGACAACTATATGCCTTATCTCCCATCTTTACTTTTTTGCATAAACTGAATGAGGTGTGTAAATAAGGGAGTTGGGATGGAAACGATGATGCGATGGAATTTAAAAATGTGATTGATTGTGATTCGTTGTGTATGGTCTAAAACCAGGCCATGTAGAAACTCTAGCTTGAGGCGGTTTATAATACATGCAGTAAGTTCTGTGTATTTCTCCATGTACAAGCTTTTTGTTGTACTTATTTCAGGAAATTAATTAAGTGTAGTTGTTTGTTAGGTCTCTTTGTCATGCTTTACAATGTAATTACTTTGCATCACCCTGATCATGAATGGTGTCAGAAAGTCTCACAAAGTTTTTCCATCATCAGCAAAACAAGGGGGCCTGGGAAAATTTTGATAACTTACATTGGAAAAAGTTTAGTGACACAGATTTGTGGGAATCTTTTCCTTGTGACATGCCCAATCACTCTCCCTGCAGTATAGATGATACTTACTTTTCCATGTGCTCTTCAAGTATTATATTGAATAAACTTATAGGTACATAAAAGCCCTAATTGTATATTGTTAGAATTTCTCTCATTTGTTTGTTTTGCTTTGGCCATGTCTGAATTGTTAGCCATGAACTGCTTGAATCCCATGGGCAGCTTGGGTGCCATTCCAGTTTTTTCTTATAGCTGTAATATTTACATTTGGATGATGCTTATTGCAGTAAATGTTAAAGTTCTACATTAAATCAAATATACACAACCAGCTACTCCCACCACCAGCATATAGCTTTAATTGACTCTTTTTTTTTTACATTGTCACTATAGTTAACTGTTGGAGACGCACTCATGCTCCTGCTTTACTCCCTGTGCTACATTGACAGAGTTGCAAGGGGTAAACTAAAAGCTAAATTTAGTTAAATCTGCATTGTATAGTATATTAAAACAAAGTTGTGTGGAATTCACTATAAAAATGAAATGTACATTCCACCAACTGGAGAATTTGTAGTCAATCTGTGTAAACAGATGATTATCAGGTGTCACGAAGGCATGAAGTACAACAGAGTTCTAATATTCATCAAGCTGCATAAATATGCTGCCCACACATCTTCTGTCTTAGCCTGGAGTTTGCTGGCTGCCCTCATCTGTTCTCTCCCTGTAGCCCAAAAGGCATGTTTACTGCCAAGGATCAAATCTGAGGCAGGAGCCTTTCTGTTGTATTTTCAGCTTTATTTTGACACAAGTTTTACTTGGCTGAATATAAGGCTTACCGCTGTTTTGTTTAGTTGTATTTTATCCTCCAGTTTCCCCCTCCACTGTCTGCATCTCTGTGTAGTAGTGTCAGTTAGAAAGCACATGACTGGGCCTGATTCAGCTCTTTCTTTCTCTGGACTTTTTGATTCTGATGACTTCATGCATTCCCCTCATCCAGTCTGACGTACGTTGCTTATAAACAAAAACACACAAAAAGACAGCCATGTGTACAAGCAACAATAGAGTTTTGTTGTCATTTTTTTGTGACGATGTTCTTAAATTATTTTTCAGTCCACATATTAACTCTTAGTTAATTGTCAATATACAATCAGTTAAACAACAAGTGTATGTAAAAATGGTTTTATTTATGTATGATCAGCTTGGAAACATTGAGTTACAATAGATGTTTTATATTGACCATGTCATATAATGTCTGGTAAACTACAATACTTCTCGTGCAGCTCATGAAGCTTAATTATCTAACACAATCTATACTGCCATCATCCATCTGTGCGCTTACACGTTTTTGTCTCTGCTTGTACAACAGAATGTGTTGGGGGTGCCATACAATAACCCTGTGCTCTGCAAGTTAGTCACTGTTATTGAGTGGGAAAGAAGCTGTGGCTTTACCCTGCTTTGTTCCAGCCTTTAGCCAACCCTTTCAGAAAGCTTTCACTGTTCTGCCGGCCCAAACAGCGCTTCATCAAGAGGAAAACGAGATATTACACTGAGCTAAAACTTATATTATTCTGAAAAGGATTACTCAGAAAGCATCATGCTGTTTCCTTCAGAGAGAGCTACCAGGAGCTGGACTACAGAGGTTAGACATAACACTTTTACTGCTTTAATGACCCATGAGATCAGGTCTAAATGCTCCTTACTGCTATTGTTGGGATGTTTAGGTTCATTCTAGACATTGTTTTTGTATAGATGTCCATCATGTGGAACAACATGTACGACAGATATTTGTAGTGAAGAATTTTGTCTGCTTTAATTTAGCTAATTTACAGAATTACTTACATATTTTGTGTTGTTACATAATATGAAAGTAGTAGTTAGTCCAATAATACAATAACAATCCTGATTTAATCATGTTGTGCCATTAGACAGAAAGTACACTATCTTGGTTCTAGACACATAAGAGAAATGTTAATGTATTGGAATGAAGGACAAAAATTTTTGTCTTGTGTCCTTTGATTTATTTGCCTAATTTTGATCATTTAGTAGTAGCTGAAGCAACTCATAAAGTAACCATCCTTTTTTTGCGTGTTCCTAAAGCTGTTAGCAAAACTCTTGAGTCTAGGTACTTTAATAAACAGTTTATCAAGCCTATAAACAAGATAATCATTATCTCACTTAACAAACTCTAAATAAAATGAATTCAGAGGAAAGTTTTTATTTTATTTTAGAATATATATTTTGATTATGGTGTTAATGACTTTGTTGAAAACAGGCAAGCTATGAGAACAGGTAGAGTTTTTTGCTAAACCTTCACTAGGGAGGTATAAAAGTGAATTGCCTGCCTTCCAGAAACACTTTCGGTGCATGATGTTTGTTGTTTCTATGGTAACGGCACCCTATCACTGTTCTAACCTGGCCTTTCACTACATTTATACATCATAAATATATGAGTTCAGTATGCTAAATAATAAATTGCTAAGTGTGTCTTCATGTGCTTGTGTTTGTGTGTAAATAAATCCAGTATATTTCATGCTAAAGCTTTCATTGCTTTTTGTGGTGTTAGTCTGGCCCAGAGCATAAGGATGTATTGGATTAGCCAGTGATTTATTTTGCTACTCCACAGTAAAAGTAGAAGATTCCCTTTACAGAAAATCCTATTCCCTCAGATCAAATCCACACCACCATACAAAGTATTGGCCTTTTTGTTGCTGAGAGCATTACACTTTTCCCCTTTCATGCTTGAATATTCTGATATTTGCATATTTGTTTTCTGGTAAACATGCCTAATTGACAGACAGGAAGCTCTAACAGAAATACGCTAGATGAATGTCAAAGTAAATGGCTTATTAAACTTATGAGACACAACGAGAATTACCAGTCGGCATTAACAAGGATGAGGTTGTGTGCAGCAGCTCAGTGTCTCCAGGTAGTTTAAACCCTCACATTAAACAAAGAAAGTTAATCAATGGTACTTCAGCTGGCAAAGGGAATGGCAAACAAGTAAATGTCTTTCAAAGCAAACTAAAAAATCATCCATTGAACCTCCAAATTTGTCTTTAAATATTGTTTTTAAATATGGTTTGTAGTATAATTGTAACTTGGATTTTCCGTCACTGTAGTTTTAGTTCTTTTTGTTTTTTTGTCAGCCAACCTGTCATTTCTCAGTATTCAAAACTAAATTAAAAATTATTGTATTCTTATAAGCCAGGTTTTACTGTACCTGTGCCACTGCTGCAATGTATTTCATTAGTAAATTTGTGTTTTTAGATCTGTTTATTTGTGCACTTTAAGGTACCTTTCTTTAGTTTGCTAAATGATGATTTTAAATTATTTTAAATTTTACATTTTTTTAAATGATGATTTTAAGTTATGTTCTTTTTTGGTGACTTTTAAAAGAGCTTTAAAATGTAAATTGATAAAATCTTACACTGTTAATTAGATGTATATAGGTATTGTGAAGATATTTTGGTAGGTTGTTAGGCACTTAAGTAGGGTAAGCAAGAATATGTTTTTGCTTCAGCCTATTTCTTTTTTGGTAAATTATGGGTTTGTTTATTGTCTTTTTATTTCTTTTGTTTAATGTTGATAATTTACCAAAATGAAGTGAATTGATTGATTGATTGCTAGACATTTTTCAACTTGACTGAGTTTTGTGGGTTTGTTTTTTTGTGTGGCATGTTTGTGGGTCAAAGAAATTGGAAGTTTTATCAAAAATGTTATTTATGACTCTTCTGTAGTCTATGGCACTTTTTTTCTTCTCCCTGCCTTAGAATTGTGCAATTTATCATTCATTCATTCCACTTTCTTGTTTCTGCCACTCACCATTGCTTTGCATTTTTAATAGAGACATGCTTCCAGACCTTCATGCTCTATAATAAATACAAACTGACAAATAAAACCAGCTGCACCATTTTACTGTTTTTACCTCCCTGACTTCAAAAATAGGTTCTTGCTTTATAGTGAACCTGACTCAAGTAAAAGGTACAATATAAAGGAGACCTCACTGTTTCTACTCTTTTTCATTTGTTTTGGTTCAACACTTGCAATGCACAGTATCTTTGTTGACTCATTGTTGCCTCTCATGTAGTTAGAATGCTGACAGATTAAACTGTCTGCTTCCCTTTATTTCCATTTGCAGAACTGAACAAATGTATATTGATACGAGATGATGACAGAACCCATTTTTCTCTTGAAAAACTGTGGGGGGAATACAATCAGTGAGTGTGATGCGGCTGTGTAAATGTGCATAGCTAAACAGATTCATCTATATATTTCTTTCTTGCTGCTGTTAGAAACAGTTTCAGGAGTGGAGGCATGAGAATATTTATTCAGAAACTGCACGTTTTTAACAAAGAGTTGTTTCTTGTTCAGATGTGTGTCTAATTAAAATGCAACGCCCTGCAGCAGGACAGCCTCTGAAACATCTGGGAGATGTGGAGGGGGGTGGGGTTGCGGGGGACTCGAGGTCAAGGACTGCCTGATCAGCCTCCAGACTTTAAGTGATTGCCAACAAAAGTCGATAGAGTGAAAACGAGAAACGTGCCGTGCTCAATAAGACATACGGCATTTTTCTTACTGTGACTAAACACAAAAAATGAAATTCTTTTTATTGAAAAATGTAACATCAGACAATATATGCTCTTACTTGACTTAAGTACTTTATTCACTGCATTCTTATTTTAAAAATATTGGTTACTTGTAATTAATTTAATTAAATTTATAGTATCAGCTGATGTCCATTTTTTTAGTGACAATTTTCTGCACAAAGCAAAAAGGAGCTGCATGTGACTCAGTAATTTTAAAGCCAGAATGAAATTAAAGATTTTTCCTCTACTTTGTTGCCAACCATCAGGGATTACCCTGTGAAAGGGCAGCTTTGAGTACATAACACAGTGGGTCTTGACTCCTTTTAAAGCATTTTAATCACTCAGGTTTATGCCACCTAAAACCAATAGACCTTAATAGTAATGAGGGAATTTATTTGACTGCAACATTTATTTAAAAAAAAATGGTCAGTGATAAAACTGGTGTTAAACATTTCTTTTACACTTGTGCCAGACCAAAACTGTCTCAAGTTTTTGAGCTTTGCTCCCACCTTACATCTGACATTCCTCGGAGCATCCACATGACCCATTGAGCTTTTTGTCTTGGTTTCTCCCAAAAGACAAGATTTAAATGTAATTAAAATTTGTCTGTGGCACAGTTTGCTGCAGGCAAGGGGTGTAAGCAACGAAAATTTATTTAATTAGGAAAATGTTGATATAGGACTCTATATAGCATTGTGTAAAAGCTTCAGGCTGATGTGAAAAATGTTATATAAAATAAGGTTTTCATATATATATAAATTCTAATGCTTTGTTTTTATTAATTTATAAAATGCAAAAAGATTTAATTAAAAAAGTAAAAATAAATAAATAAATAAAACTATTTGGTTTGGTCACCCTTTATTTTCAAAGCATCATCAGGCAGAAAGCAGTTTATTTGAAACATAATTTCAAACGTAAAGTTACAGTTGCATATCTGCAAATGGACAATGAGCCCAAACATACAACCAATGTCATTCAGAACTATCTTCAGGATAAAGTAGAACAAGGAGTCCTGAAAGTGATGTTATGACCAGCCGAGAGTCCAGATGTGTCTGGGATTATATGGAGAAACAGAAGGATTTGAGCTGACCGACATCCACAGAAGATCACTGTTTAGTTCTTTAAAACTTTTGACACAAACCTTCCTGCCAAGTTCCTTCAAAAACCCAGAAGAATTGATGCTTTTTTGAAGGCCAAAGGTGGTCACGCTAAATACCAATTTGACTTTTTTTTTTCTGTTCATTCATTTTACATTTAATTCAACCTGGAGAGACTCACGACAAAGAGAAGCTGCAATTAAATAGTTTTATTTGACATGAATGACATAAGATATTTGGCGCTCGGACCTCGGCAGAAGACGCAAGTGTCGACAATAGCAATGCGCTTCAAGGAGAAGCTCAGGTTGAGCATTAGAGGCGTCTTCCCCGGGCCGGACACTGGTGGTGGAGGTCGNGTCCGGCGAACGGATGGGGCCATGATGGAAGTCCTTTTAAACGAAGGCTTGCTCGCTGATTGGATACACTGGAGGCGCGGTCGGATGCTGATGGGCTGAGATGGAGGCGCGGTCTGATGCTGATGGGCTGGAGTGGAGGTGCTCGACGCAGCGATTAGATGCAGGTGAGGCTGAAGCAGGTCTTCCAGTCTGAATTTACGCCTAGGCTTTATTTGCTAAAAATAAACAGTTAAAATATACATTTTGGACTTGTTTCTCACACCTGTCTGAAACGTTTACACAGGGCTTTACATTTATCTGTGATGTTACAGTTAGGTGAGGAAATGAGAAGCACTAAAACACTGTTTTGCTATGATAGCTCTTTATCAAATCACATTATAATTACAGGTATGTAATAATATAGCGGGAGACATAGGACTGATTTTCATCTCTAATTTGAGGGAATGTACATCACTTACTGGGGCAGGAGTTTATTAATTATGGCTTCTAAATAGAGAGTGCTGTCAGTCTTTTAATGGGTTAAATGTAATTGGATAATTTGACATAATGAAGAAATCAGCAGTGACAAGTAATTAAAATTTGTGTGATAATTTGCAGGATTTTCTGCTGTTAATTATGGTTATTTGTAATTTGATTAAATTTTGCAGTTTGCTGAAATGGTACTCAAATGGAAGACAATTTTGTCATACAAATTTACTGTTACCAGGTGAAATATACCTACTTATGTTATTATGTTACTCATGTTATTGTGAGTGGTAACAATGTGATGAGGTTGTTGATAAAGATGTGTGAATGACCAGGGAGACATAAAGGACCTTAACCAGGGTTCAGCAAAGAAAGGTTTTGCTGAATTTCAGCCATTAGGTATTTGGAAAAAGGCCCAAGTACCTTTTATTTAAATGTGGACAATATTCTTATCAGAATTGATGATAAAACATCAATGCATCGTTACATTTTCCCAGTTTTCCTCTTTTTGCTGCACTACTTCCATAAAACAATCTATTAGGGTTAAAAGCTGTGGTTTTTGTAAAGATTATGGTAATAATACTAGACAGTAACTAAGACTGTCAGGTAACTGGAATATAGCTGTTAATTTGCTTTGATTTATTGTTGGTGTCTTAGTTTTTTTTTGTATTTACTGTTATCAGAATAGTTCCTTTCCCTAAAATAAACAGTCTAGTTAATTTGAGATTAAGTAACTATTTTGACCGTTGTCAAATTGTCCACATCTCTAAACTTTTGCAATGCATTTGAAGTCATGGTAAATCTACGTCATGAAGCAGTATTTAAAAATCTTTAGCACATTTTGCTAAGTCTTCTTAGCAAAAGAAGAAGAATGTTTTCTTAAACATGGGTTGCTTTTGTCTCTGTGTTCCAACACTTATAAAAACTGGTAACTTAGTTTCTTAGTCAGCTAACTCTTATTTGTCTAAAACATTCTGCTCTACACCTGAATTGCTTTTTAAAATGTGTTTGGCAAATTTTAATTTGAGTTTCTTGTTAAGGTTTCATCACAAGCTGCAAAATGAAACTATGCATCTTGTGTGTTTGCCCTTGTGAAGTTGTATGATATACTTGAATAATAATACATTTATGTTACTTTAGAGTACTATTTACTTGGGCAGTTATTGCTAATGGAGTTTTTTATTGCCAATTTTGTCAGCTTATTATTTTTGTTGATGTTTCATTGTAATGATCTTGCTATTGTTGTTTTTTTAGTCTAAGGATGGGTTTTGTTTAACTTGCATCAGGACCTTTGTTGACCACATGTTCTGGGTTCTCTGCAACAACCTCAGACCTGTTTTTGCTTAAGTTATAAAGACAGAACTAAAAACAGCCCACATTTGTCAGTGAAACAGGTTCTTTGGTCAATTGTCCAGAAATTTCTATATATTGAAGGGTTAAGACATTACATTTTTCCCTAATTTTTGTGAGAATATGAGAAATTTACAGTTGAATAACTATCTTTGAATATATTTTGGCAACCAGCTAAAGTATTAGAGTACCCAGGTTTTGTCATAGTACTGCATGAGTCACGTGGGGATGAACATGAGATATTTAGCCCTAAATTAAATAAGTCTGCCTGCCCAAATATAAAAAGGATCAATGACGAAGCTGCAATGTGGGGCTTCTGCTGTCCTTGTATCTTGGGCCTTCCCAGGTTTTAATCAGATAGCAGCAAATATACTGTTTTAGTGCTGAAGAAGACAAGACTCTTTCCTGTGAAATGAACGCAACTTTACTTACTACTTGCCACCTAAAGGTGATTCTGTACAAAGTCACATATCTAAAGGAGACAAAATGCATTCAGTATTTAGAATCCCGAATTAATAACCAAACCCATTTCTGCTTTTTGTACTGCCTAAATTAAATGCAGCGGATCTTATAATAATGAAGCTGGGCCACAGTACCCAAGAGCTTACTTACATCCTGAGAAGAAGCTAAAAATGTCTTTATTTATTGACATAAATTAAAACCCAGAGTACGATAGAGTTAAAGTGATGATGCAAGCTGCAAGGACTTAGTAAAAGATTACACCAAGCAAAAATATCTATTGACTCTTTCAGATATTAGTCATTTTTCACCATTGTTTTGTGTGGTAGATTGACTTAACTAACTCCACTACAGTGAAAAAAACTATCATCAGCTACTGATATATACTTTGATCAAGTCGTGTTTTTTAATTAATGCCTTTTAGATTGTACAAAATGGGTACATTACTTCTGCTAATTTGCCAACAACTAGACTACAATCAGTTTATTACATTACATATAAAGAATCTTTATAAATCTGGTTTTTGAAAATGTCCACGGACTATTATTCAGTCAAAATTAAAATACTCCTATTATGGATAATACAAATTAAATGTTACACACAAAAAAATCAAATGAGGAACAAATGAGGACACATTATTTCATGCATCAATTTACCTTTTAAGTTTTTTGTTGGTTTTTACCAATTATTAATTGATATAAATTCTAGAAAAGTAATAGCTGCTGCTCTCTCTTACTTTTCTTACAGATAAGGAAAACACATTCTCTCTTATTTCAGCTATCCACTATCTTTTTCTTTGATTTCTTCCCCTTTTACTTCTGTGTTTGGCACAACAAGGTCACTTCATCTTCATGACAGAAAACTGCACTGACATTGTTTTGAACTTTAAGTCAAAGTTTAGGGTCAAGAAAAGTAATAGCTGTTGTTTGGAGATTTGTCTAAACACGCAAAATATAAAAACTTGAACAGACTGAAAGAAGACTACACTTCTTTTCTTGAATTTTAAACTAAACAATTAATTGTGGCATTGTGAACATGTCCCTTTGTGCATCCCCAACAGTAGATTTGTGAAGTTTCAGCTTTGTTATCACTCCAGTCCAAAACACTTAGTGCTTAGAAGGAAGAATGCGATTTAAGGTGAAATTGAGGTGAGACAGAAAACATCCCAAGCTATATGTTGTGACAACCGGCTCAAAGTGCATATGGGATTTTCTTCCTGTACAAGTAATCATGTTGAAAAGCTGAATTAGGAGTGGAACCATGTGCTCGATGAACACAAATTAGTATGAAAGGACTGAAAGCATGTCCCCATCTAAAGGCCAACAGGAGATGTGTGTAGCTCTTCCTGTAACTCTGTTGAGTTGTACTAAAGGCAGGATATTTGACTGAGGAGCTTTTCTAAATGTGATTTTTTTTAAAGAAAAGCAATATCAACAGCACAGCTTACAATGAAAAGAACACCCTGAACTTATATGCTTCCAACACATCAGTGGCTTTAAAAAAAAAACTAAATAAAAACTGAAAACTCGACATAAGTGTAGGTTTCCATTAGCCTTTGAGTTCAAAACAAATCTCTGGGTTAGAAGTAATCCTTTCTATCTGTGCATTTACAATCACTGACAAAAAAAATCTTTAACAACCCAAAATGAGTGGTGGAAATGAAAGGAAGCTGCACTTGTTGAACGGTCATATGACTGTATTGCAGTGATTACCATTTCAGACCAAATGGAGTTGGCAGTATGGTCACACAGCTGGTTCCATGTAAGTAGGGGGTGCCACCCCCTTAAAGTTGGATACAACCAGCGATTTGATCCTTTCTTGTATCGAATTCAGCCCAGAGCTGTTGTTAAATTGCCCTTAAGGTCCAGCAGATCTGCACTAGGTCAGAGTTGACATCAATGCTGATCCCACACATGTTCAACTGGGGAAAGATCAGAGGACGTGTCTGGTAATGGGACGATCTAAACATGATGCCAGCAGTCCATGTGTCATGTGTGAAAGGACCTTTTCTTGTTCAAAGACTGTACCAAGTTGCTGTTTGGGAAAGCGTAAAGCATTCAAACTCAGTATGTCACTGATGTAACACTGTGCCATCAGGGTTCCCTTAATTATGACCAGAGGTGACCTGAAGTCACACCCTATGGCTCATCATACTGTGACGTCAGGAGTAACGCCACCGTCCCTCACCACAACACAGATAAGATTTGTCCTCTCTCTGCTGATCATGATACTCCAGTCTTCATCACTCCATTCCTCCTGATCATGGCACTACTTCAAAGACAGCCAGCTTCTTGCAAATTAAATTATTTACATACCCATCACTGTTCTAAATCTGTACCAAGTAACATCCAAATTGATCTATTCCTTCTGGATGCTTAACTTTATTTGTAAGTGAGTGTCGTTCATTTCCAGTGTTTAATAGAATCTTGGCAGGCGTGATTAATCCAACTCTTCTATCAGATAATGTCTGTTGTATGAAGGTCTTTTGAATGTCACTGTTACTGATATATAGAGGATTTTTCAGACCGAAGTGTACTCCAATACATCATGTGACGACACATGATGTAATGTGGTTGCTAGAACAGACTCCTTGAATAAATGTTGAAAATCTTCACATTTCAATAGCTATCTGGTCTCACCCGATAAATTAATTTTTATATTTTTGAAATATTACATGTCATTTCTCTTGGAGTGCTCCTAAACAGCTAATATGGAAATTTGACTTGCTTTTTCGCATAGTTTGGATGTAAGTATAACCCTATAGTGTGAGCTCATGAACACTTGTGTTCCTGGATTTTACCAGTTAATTCATGTTGTTGAAGCTGTGGACCATGTCTTGTGAAGCTTTTTATATACAGATACCATGCAAATGTAAGTGAAATTCTATCCAGTTTTAATTTGCTGGTGGAGTTTGTTGTGGAGAATACAGAACATAATCAAATTTGTCTCTTATTTTTTCTTTTTACTGTAATGCAGCTTGGAACCATCACCTGAGAAGAAATATTTAGTTATCTTATTGAAAGCTGTTGATAAAAATGAATTTTTGCTCAACAGAATGTAGGGCAAGTTCAATGACTTTCCCCTAAGCAATAATTGTGTTTTTTTATCCGAGCACACTTGTCAGCAAATACGTTGTCAGACCATGTAGACATCAGTTCCATCAATATTCCCCATTGGTGTGATTGATTGACATTTCTGTGTTAGTGGGTTATGCTTAACACAGTGGTTTCAGACAGGACGTCATGCAGTTACAGAGTTGACATCCTGAGAAGTTAATATGATTTTTTCTTGTGAATCGTTCACATCCTTTTTTAGTTCTTATGTAGTTTCTGTGCAGTTTGTGAAATCAGCATTGCTCTGTATCTGGCATAGGGAAGCCTCGACAGATATTTGTTTAAGGAGTAAAACAGCAACAACTGTTCAAACAAAACATTAAAATACTTACAGAAAGGACTGAGAGGTGCTGCTCAATACCTAAAAACATACTGGAAGGTCTTGCTTCTTGAAGGGAAAATGTAAAGCATTGTTGAGTCATTCTAGTTTTTTCACAAGATCATGTGAAGCATTTGCACAGTCCTAGTCCTAGATGTTCTTCCTGTGTCTGGAAAAACAGAAAGATTTTACTAATTAAAAGATTTGTCTTGAATCTGGTCCTTCCCCCCCACCCTCCATTTGTTGGCACACTGTTGTTTATATGGAATTTACATTTTCACTTAAAGCTATACTTATAATGTGGACCTTTGCTTAGATTTGTTCTTCAGTCTATTTAACTTGTCATCCTAATATTCTGAAAAACATGTTGCTCTTAATGGAAAGCCATTGGAAAAGATACAAGGATTACTGAATTGAACATGTAAAAGACTGCTTGGCAGAAGGATGAATGAAACAGAGCAGGAAACTACTGTGGAGGTGTCTTTCATCCCACTTGCAAATCTTTGCCAGGCTCTATTGTCTCTTCATGGACAAGCTTCCATGAATGAAAATGAAGAAAATACAGAAAAATAATAGTGTTGCTGCCAAGTAATGTGGCTTCATAGTGACTCTAGAAGCTCATTGAATTGCAAATAGTTTCTCTGAAGGTTTGAAAGTCAAACCAGCTTCCAGTGGGCACTGACACGACTGAACCCAAGTGGCACTGACCCAGAAGAAGCACATGATACGTGATATTTCAACAAGTGGGCTTGTATTTCAGACAACTTTCTTACATATTGGCATAGAATGATTCGTCATACACTAAGTTTTATAATGTGAAATTGAACAGGATTATGATTAGATTTAAATTAGACATGTTGAACTGGAATGAAGTGAACTGACCTGGACATTATAGCACTTTGAGATTTATTTTTATGACCATACTTTATATAGATTTACCAAGTTTAATTGAATAAATGTTACTCATTCAGAAAAGAAATGATTGATTACTGTTCCTTTTTGGACCATGACTGATAAAAATTAGGGCCTAGATTTATAATCATTTCTGTTTTACTTTTTTTTAAAGTCTAAATGTTTTCAATTTGGAAAGGTTTTGGATCTATGCAAATAAAACATTTTCAACTAGCATTTTATTAGTTTTTAAACCAGTTTATTAGAAAAATATTATTGATTCTAACACTGAATGTATTTTGTAAGTGTGCCATTTATGAACAGAGCTTTCTCTTTTAAATCTGATTATTATAGGCTGTCATCCTTTTAATTTTAGAATAATAGTGAATTGCCAGTTTGTTTGAATGTTTCTGAAAAAGAAAAGCTTTTTGTATTTTTCCACGAAAGTGCATTTGTCAGTGTGTGTTACAAAGAATGAAAGATAGCCACAGGCAGAAAATATTACCAGTTTATTAGAGCTCTCACTGAAGAAGATAAAGTAGAAGCTTTTTATCAGCCTTCTGTTCAACAGGCAATAAAATACACATCAGATTCAGCTGATTATTGGTAAATTATCCTGAAAAAACCTCCAAGGCATTATCTTAGGTATTACGCAGGACAGACAAGTGCTCTCATTCACACACAGACACGCTCACAAACACAACCTCAATGCTCTTCCCACTCGTGTACATTGGCTGCTCGAGCTGTCTTTGTATCCCATCACCATAACAACTCCCTCAAAGTACATTAGAGGAGAAAAAAAAAGGAAAAACCAAAGTGAATTTCTCTCACTCAGTTTGATTCAGAGTTGGTGAGCGTAGCACTCGGCAGATCCTCACAGTGTGTCAGCGTGATGTGTGTGAACAAGGAGCAGGCTTGTACAGGCAAGCGGGCTGCAGACGACTTGGTGTGAAGAGAAAGGGGGTTGTCATGTGAAATTCGGAAGGTGTTGGAGAGTGTGACTTTTTAGAATCTGGACCAGGCAATTTGTTATGCCACACATGGTGAGTGTCCAAAAGGCTACTGCATTCTGTTCTCATTTCTGCAGGTGCATGTTTGCAAGATAATTGTGGTACATTGCATTGCATTAAGTTGTGCATAATGTAATTTGTGTATGTGCATCTGGAGGGTTTTGCACATGTGAATGTTATGTAATAACTGAGGCTAGGGAACCTTGAAAGAATAAAAAAACAATGAAGGTTGCTGTGATCTTAGATTACGTGGAATACTGCAAACATTGTGCAATTACATCCACAAGATGTATTCTCACAATAAGCTAAAAAACTCATATTTTATTTAAACATTTTACACTTTTATCATAAAAATATATTATAATAAGATTCATTCAGCATTTATTGTGTGCACTGTACCTAAATACAAATTCTTTTAATTCTGGTTTTTATTCTTGCCTTTATATGATCCAAAATGTACAGTTGCCCTGATTCTTTTAAAATTATTTTATTCTGTTATGAAGTGCTATTGCTTATGCATTGCTCACAGTTTATTTTTACATTTTTAATCTATGAGTACACCAGCTTTAGTCTAGTTGGAGTACATTTTTAATCATAACAAAGGAAAGGTTTCAAAAAAATGAGTTACATCTGTTCAATATGTATGTTTAGTGGGTAGAATTTTCATGTAGGTCTGTTCCTGTGCTTCTATAATAAAGCTAAATATATTCTTTCTGTGATTTTATGTTTTTATATTCTGCCTAGTGACATTTGAGTTAATTTTTAGACATTTTACAATATCATGACTATTTTTATTTGAACTAAAAATGTAGGATTAGTCTCAGAATTGTGTAAAAGAAAAATTGTGTTGCTGTCCAGCCTCTTTACTTCTTGGTGTTTGGTCTCTTCTGTAATAGCTTTCATATCTTCTGGTCCATTTGCTTGGCATGACAGAACCTTCAAACGTAGAAGCAAAGAGCAACGACTGTAGCTTTCATCTCTGAACTGCATTATTAATCATCTCTATCCACATGAGTCTGACATCACCCAATTGCAGATATCTCTTCCCCCTCTTTCCCCTCTTTCCCCTCTTCCCCTTCTCCCCATTCTCTTGTCTCCCTCCATTAGGCAAACCTGAAGAAGTTTATGGAGTATGTGCAACAGAGGAACACTGAAAAGGTCTCAAGGTTCCTGGAAAAAGGCCTGGACCCTAACTTCCATGATCCAGACACAGGAGGTGAGCAAGCCTTTTTTATTGAATCTCACAGTAATACCCTACTTTAGTCAGCATATTGTCCTTTTCCAACCTTAATTTATCTTTTCTATTGTACTTTGTGCCTCTTTCTATCTTTCTTCTCCACAAATGACCATGTATGGATTTTCTGAAATAAGCCTTCTGTTTGCTGGGTAAAGCTGGATTATTCTCCTTGCTAATCCCATTATGTATATTCAAATGTTTGTCCAGCCACAAAAAGAGGTTTCCCTGCTGGGTGACCTGTAGTTTAGCAGATGAGCTGTAAACCGACAGGAACAAGAGAATAGGTTGATGTAACACCAACAGGAAGCAGCCGTTCAGGCAGAATGGAGGGTGACAGTCGCCACAGCCAAGGCTGCTATCCAGATGCAGAGTCACTGAAAATATAAACCCATATTTTTACCTGGAAAGTGTTTAGCCATCAAATGTTGACAGCTGCAAATTTTTGAAGTTAATTTTCAAAGGTGAACGCACGGTAAAGCTGCCGAAAATATAATTTTTGTCACAGTGTGCTTAGTCAGCCTTTATTTTACAGAATGTCCACTTACGCTGGCAGCACAGTTGGAGGGATGTGCAGACCTCATCAAAGTGCTGAAAAATGGAGGGGCACATCTGGACTTCAGAACAAAAGATGGCATTACAGCCCTGCACAAGGCTGTGCGCAGCAAGAATCACACAGCACTTATAGTGAGTATAAAAACTAAAGAAACATACACAAGCTGACTCATCTCATTTATTTAGCTTGTTAGACCAGTTGACTTTAATCTTTTTCTTTAAAAAAAGAAAGGTAATCTTGAAGGCAGAGCTTAGTAAACTCTTGGCGCAGGTGCTGAAGCAATGCAGTATGGAGGGTGCTTAAGCAATTACTCAATATGTGAGGTTTAATGCGCTCTTTTTAAATGGATTGGGATACCCATTTAATGGCCTTGCATGTGTGAAGGGGTTTCATATGAGTCATGTAGTTGTTACCTCTTTGTGCTGAAACTGTTAAACCTGGAGTGTATTACTTCCACTCAATTTTTTCATTTTCATTATTGAAACATTCAGTGTCACTGAGTCATGTAACATATAGATAAAATCTTTGTGCTGATGGTTTACTCAGGTTATTTCCACAAAAAATGACATAAAAACGTATATATGCAAATGCTCACAACCTCATATTTAGGGGTTTGTAACTAACCTTATTGTTACCATCACTTTTTTTTGGGCTCTTTGATGTTGGTAATTAATGTTTAAAAAATAAGTGCATTTTAGAAAAGCAACTAAATGCTTTAAATCTAACATTTTGCCCTTAGACGCTGCTTGACTTGGGTGCATCACCTGATTATAAAGATAGTAGAGGGCTGACTCCTCTTTACCACAGTTCAATGGTAGGAGGAGACCCCTACTGCTGTGAACTGCTGCTACATGATCATGCACAGGTCGGCTGTGAGGATGAGAATGGCTGGCAAGAGATACACCAGGTAATGCACAGTGACACATACACAGATAACAGCTTTAATGGACTGTGTGCAGAGTAGAAATGCAGGCATGAGATTAAAAGTCAAGTTTAGTATCCTGACGTTTCTGCTCTTTGTCTGTTGTGTTATTTCAATGTGCAGCAAAATGTATGTTGAGAGTTCTCACAGAGCAAAGGCAAAGTTACATTTCAAAGCAAGTCTTGAACTTTAACCTTCCTAATTTTAGTAAAACAACAAGAATAAAAGCCACATCTGGCCATGAAATTTTCTTGCTTGAATGTCTGTTATATTTTGTTGTGTGCAGAATGTTTTTATTTGCTGAAACCTTTTTGCAGAATCTGAGCCATTACATATAGTCCATCAACATGGCATCTTACCTCAAAAAGTGTGATGTGGATGTGTTTATTTGTATTTGTCAACACACAATCACTGTGAAAGAATCAGTAAATTATGTTTGCTTTATTGATTTGTTGCTTTGTTTAGTGACTCGTGACGGTCTGCCTTTCACTTCCGTGTACACTGTTGTAACGCTGCATTGGTTGTTACTGAGAACATATAATCTCTGCCTGTCAAAACAATATATACAATTGTGTGATATTAATGAATATGGCATTACAATATATAACCAGTAGCCATACAGTACCCACATTGAAAATCCGCACCTCATATTAATATCATAATAATTCTTCCTTTGGCATAATATGTTAAAATATATAAATATTAAAATGTTCTAGCTTTGTTTTTTTCTCCTCCAATAAAAACTTCATCAAACACAAGGTTTGTATGTCTGAACTGTACTTACATGTTAAAATAAAAGTTTTCAGAGCTTTATCTGCTGGCTACTTGTCAGGGCATTCAGGCTGAAATTCAGCCAACTTTGATTAAACGACAAGCAGTTGGTGCAGGCTTACTTCAAACTTTAATGTAGTTGACCTTGATGGAAAGAGATTCTCTTCCATAACTGCCTCTATATGGTGCCAACATGCATCTTTCCTAGGCTTATTAGCCTCATATTGCATACAAAAAATTGTATAGTTTTTGATTTGTTGTAAAGAGTATCCCCCTCTGTACTTAAAAAATGCTTGTGTACAAGAAATTTGTGTCTAAGATTTTGCTAAAACTGCTGAGCAAGAATCTAACTAAAAGATTCACCATGACCATAATTAACTGCCAGGCCGCAGCAAGGTGATGGCAGTAAAATCCTTCAGATCAGTGCTTACGCTGGTGGCTAAATGCAGCAGTGCTGCCCTCCTCGTGTTGTAGGTCTATTAACAAGGTGGCACAGGATTCACTTCTTCATCAAGAAATAATCACACTACTCGTCTGACAAGCAGAAATCCCGCAAGGATCTGCTAAGAATCAGGCATTGCCCTCTTGTTCATTAGTGGTAGCTGACCACTGCTGTATATGTCACATTTTCACAAAAAATGTGTGACCTCTTAGTAGAGCTAAGAGGAAAGTAGGGGTTACAGAGTTTATTCCTTCTACTGTCACAGCAACTGAATTCAAGCCATTCACCTGCAGTTTGAGTCGTGAAACCTAACTGAATGGGTGCATATAAATACTTGTTGGACTTCTAAAAAAACAAAGCATATTATGTGCATTTTTCACACATACAGCCTCGTAGGGTGCGCTGTGTATAAACATTATGACTTTATTGTGTTTTTGTTTGTGTCAGGGCTTTTTTAGCCTGTAATTGAGTAGTTACACTTCTTATGCTGTAAATGAAGCCAGGCAGCTGTGGCAAACCCTGAATATGAGAAAGTGAGGAGGAAAAGTTAATTAGTAATACTTTTGCTTTAATAATGAAAGGCTCAAGCTCATTTTTATGTTAAAGTGCAAAAAAAGGTGTATTTGACTGCAGATGTTCCTCATATTTTTTGTAAACTACTATCAGAAACCTAATTAAATTAAACTCAAAATACAATTCAAGAAAAGCAACAAAAACATTAAAACAAGTCATCTATTAGAAAAATGCTTCATTAAAAATGTCATCTCAGTGGTAGCTGACTTTAAGGTGCCGAAAAAACAAAAACATTAAAAGATAAGTTTCTTTTCTAGATATAAATGATAAAAGAAAGATTTTATATGGTATTTTTATATATTTATATTTAAGTATAACTAAATTTATACATAGTAATTCAATAAATAACACTTACAAAAAACTAAAAAAACGTGTATGAAAGGGAGTAGGATAAAATATAAACTTTTGCAATCTTACCCCATATCTGCATACTGTAAATATATTTAAGCAGATAGTGTATTTACCCACATATAACCACATTCACGTATACAAATCTTCACATTCATGTACACTATATATAACCGAATATTTATCTCATATTTAGTCAATCATGAATAAGAAAAAAAAATGAATCAGGCAGAAAAATTATAAATAAAAGAAATTTAGGAGTTTGAAACACTGACATACTCTACATTTTAGTAAACGATACCCAATTTTTTTTAGCAAATTTTTCCCTTTTTTATTCAGTAGCATTGTCTGTTCAACCCAACCATGTAATATTATCTGCTGTATGATATAATGTTCCCTAACTATTATTTCTGGAACAATCATCACTTTGACTACTTGTGTTTATATTGTCTTTTAATTTGAATGAACAATGTTCATAGTGCACCAGATTTTATTTTTACTGAAACAGGACAATCAGGACAGTAGAGGGTTTGTTTTTACTGCTCTTTAAATGCCTGCAGTGATCTTTCAATGTCAAATTAGATCAAATAAATTCCATACAGTGTAGCAAACCAGTTCTTCAGCCTAAGACATTTTAATCATTTTTATGCCTTTCAACTCTTTGTTTTTGTGTGTTTGTGTGTGTTTTTCAGAATTAACAATCTTTTGGTATTTATTGTCTACAATAGAATACACTGCAGAAAGAAGATAACCAGACACAATTCTGGTATCATTTGTGCACTGTCTTCACTTCTTTCATGCACTCTTAGCAAGACAGAACACAGGAGGGAAAACTGCTTTCTTCTTTGCGAATGACAAAGGACAAAACCAGAAAGTATGCAGGGAATAAAGAGGGAAAGAAAGAAAATAGAGAAAAGATTTTTTAAAAATGCATTGCTTCAAGTTATGTGAAACAGAGCACAAAAAGGGCTAACTCCTACCAGAATAACTTCACACATTTACATTTAGCCTCAGGTGATACAAACAAGACTTTCCTTTCCTTTTAGAGACTTAAAGAACATGGACAGGAAAGATTTTAAATAGGATGTAGCAAAAAAAAAAAAAATTAACTTGGTCAACAACACATTGTACCTCTGGGGGCTGACAAGTCACAACAGATCAAAGGTGGAGAGTTGGCTTGGAAAAATAATGCGAAAGCTTGGGCTAATTATTCAGTTTCTTCAGCTCTTTGAGGTTTTAATCCTTTAGCATGTGAAACAGGATATCTGCTGAAACATGTGGACTTTTGAATTCAGGGATATTTGAGCTAATTAGTAACAATTGTTACTTCATCTGTAATGTGTGGCAATGACAAAAAAGGTACGTCCCAGTAACATCTTGATAACTGCAAGAAAATGATTTCTTCTGCTGGTTTTAGCAAATCCTGAGGGACAAGAGTCCATCTTCAGCCCAACTCTCCACTGTAGGAAACCTTTGATTATTGTGATTTCGCCAAGTTGTTTATACTTAATGCATTGTCATTGTAAGATCAGATGTCGTATTATTAACATTGTTTTCCCTAAATGTTTTCATGCATCCTCCTAACCTTTAATATTTCAGTGGTACAGAAAGAATAAATGTATTTATATGTCCTTAAAGGCATGTCGTTATGGCCACGTGCAGCATTTAGAACACCTGCTGTTTTATGGAGTGAACACGAGTGCCCAGAATGCATCAGGAAACACCGCCCTGCATGTGTGTGCTCTCTACAACCAGGTACTGTTTATATTATATATAAATATATTCAAAAGAATTTTAACTACACCACTTAAAATATAAAGACAGTATAATTAAAAAAGGGATTGTTTTGAATTTTGAACAAGTATGATTTTTATTGACAACACTGGTGGACGAGGTCACTGAAAACTTAAACACACTTCTGTGAAAACCATGAAGAGTGTGCTTGCATACTGTTTGGTTTGAAGCTGCTCAAAGTGAAAGATGTAGCTTGGCACTCTAGAAGATGCCTTTCTGCTGCTTCATTGGGAAATGGTGGTGCTCAGTTCATGAACATTAAATGAGCTCCTCTTTCCTCTCTCCCTAGCAAAAAAAAATTAAACATGTGCGTGCATATGTGTGTATATGCATGTGTCTGTGTGTGTGCGTGGTGGTATTTTTTTTATGTGCTGCACAGTTAATTTCAGTGGTGATGAATGAGCTGCTTTAACTCGACTAGAACACCACAGTCTCAGGAGCATGAGTTAGTGTGTGTGTGTGTGTGTGTGTGTGTGTGTGTGTGTTTGGTAAGCAGAGCATCAATAATTAATACTAACAGTTTGTAACACATCCACGTGACTCAAGTCACTGCATGTTTACCTTCTCAGTGGAGAGAAGACCTGGATTTGCACTTGTATTACTCATGTTGTAAAGACATAAATATGTTTGCAGTCACATTGTTTGGACCTGCTTCTATTTTAGATCAGCCAGTCTCTAGAATAAACTGACAATCAAAAAAATATAGTATAAAGATTTAGTTTATGATTTAGGAAGATTCAGATTCAGGCAAAAATCAATCTTCATAAACCTTCCTAAATTTCAGGTATGTTTGGGATTGGGGTTTCCTTGCAGGGAATATTTGTCAATGTTTACTTCGTAAACTGTCCTATAAAAGGATGGAAACACAAGCAGATGTTATCACAGAAAGATTGGAAGAATAGTTTGGTTTTCTACATGTTTAAGCCCTGTGTGTGATAGTCCTGGCTTATGCCTGTCCCCACTGATGAGGTTGAGTTTGCTCATCCACTGAAGACTGAACGTCACGCTAAGCTGATCGATCTGAGAATCCGTGCATCATAGCAGGGTACCAGCAGGCCTGAAGCTGGCCTGCCTTTGATGATTATCTACAATGACTGTCTGAAAAGGGCTTGTAGAATCGATCCGAAAAGTAGTTGTCCAGTGGCAAGATCAATAGATCTATATGTACAGAGAAGAAAGAGTGTCAGAAAGAAGGACAGATAAATAGATGTGCGAGCGAGTGGATGAATGACAAGATAACTTTCAGTAATCATCATTAGAATAAGATGGCTCAATGCATGTACTTTTGCTTGGATTTGTGTGGCCATTAGCATTAACTTCCTGGGCTTTTAGCTGAGGAGATGTGATCAGTTGCAGTGAATGAGGACATGACGGGTCTTTGGCTTGACAGAGACCTTTGAGAGATGGTTGAATGAATGAGAAGATAGAACTACAGGGAAAGGCCAATAAAGGTAAGTCTCATATGTGAAATGAAAGCAAAAGGGCACAGCACCAGCAGACCTTTTCACATCAGTTAAACAAGTGAAGTAATGGGACAACTTATTGAAGAGCTCTCAGAGTGAGGCAGTTCTCTATATCATGCTACAATATTTCAATGCTATTTTTAATCTGTTGTTTTGTACTTAACATGCTTTATGTTCATTAAAGGTGTCAAATCATGACTTTAATGACACAGGGAATCCTCAGCTGTGAAAACATAAACTTGAGAGATACCATCTGTCAGGTTTGTTACCTGACTGAATATTCTACTGTTGTGCATTCACATTATTTTTTTTCTGAGTCCTTTTATGAATTCATACAGGAAGTTTTGGAAAAAAGGGCAAGAAAGTGTTCTAACACAGCAATTTACCTCTGCATTTGTCTTTGCCATTTTCTGACTCTGTGGGAAAAAAAAATGTATAATGTCTCCAAATTGTAGAAATAAAATAAGTCAGTTGTTATGATACTCAAACTCTCACTTATCCAGCAGAATAGTTGTTCTGTTGAAGCAGATGGTAAAGTTTTACTTACATCTCAGATCACCAGCTGTTCCCAATCCCAACTCACATCATCTGAATTGATCAACTTTTTTCCTTTCTATGCCTTGATCTGGTTAGTCTCTCAGAGCCCGTTATAGAAAACTAAAATCTTCCAACCTTATCTTAAACTTGCCTCATCTGCAAACAGTTTTGCATTCCCAGATCCCAGCTCTTTTACTGTGAACTGTTTAAATTGTCACTTTAAAAGCTGGAAATCAATTACCAATTCTTCCCTTAGCTAGTATAGAGAAATGTGGGGCGGTTTTATGAATGTAAGCCAAGTCATTGCTAAGACTTGAAGAAGAGTTCTACTTTGCATTACTTTAGCACTATTTTTTTTACTGCCAGCTAAAATAAAAGACAGGACTGTCATTCATGCTGTACTTTAAAAGTGGCTTCCACGTTAAGAAGATAAGGGCCAGTTATTCCATTTAAGTTGCAGTGCTTCAGTTTAGTATGTCTGCTTTGTATTTCTATCCTTGTAGCATATAAACAGAGTCTTTTCAATTTGCTGGTTCCTATGTGATTTATTGACTTGTCACAAAAGATTTAATTTGAAATACATTATACTTATGTTTAGCTCCTCAAGTTGCTGTTTTGTCTGAAAGTGCTGAATATTATGCCAATTTAAATTAGTGATTTGGTTTGCACTTGGATGTTCAGGAGGCTGCATAACACATGGATGGTAATTATTATTAATAATAGTCTCTTTGTTTATAAAAAAACAATAATATATTTACATAGTATTTTTTTTATTGAGACCCAGGTCTTCAGCTCAAACGAAACTTATGGCCACCACTGACTCGCCATCTTTGTATTTTACGAGGCTGCTTCAGTGCACCCAGAGTGGGTCACATATGCTCATCTTGATGAGTAAAACCACATGGAGATTACTAACTGGACCAAATGTTCAATTAATCAGTTCATACATGTTTTCTATGCTCCCTAATCATGTCACTGAGTAATGACAAGAGTCACCAGAGTAAGCGTAGAAAAAGACCAGTTCCAGGACTCCTGTTCTCTGTGTTAAATTACATATCGACCCTCATCAGCCAGTTTATTAACCCTCCTGTGGCCTTCAACCCAAAGTTACAAGGACTTCGCTACCTCTCTCTCTCTCTCTTTAAGATCTTCAGGAGGGTTAAAATACAATTCTGTATGTCAATCTATAACTGGGCTCAAGGAAGCTCTACTTATTTACACACAAGCAACTTTTAGAAATTATTGATGCACCACAGAGATAAAAAGGGTAGTTATACACTTTTCAATTTATTGTTTTAAAGTAATTTCAGATGCAGTGTTAAAATTCTAGTTAATAAACCACATTACATGCACTAATATGTTTGATAATGTCTTTGACACTCACTTTCACAGTTTCAAGCTTTTATGGGATATAGTAGATTATCAGGCAAAACTTTACATGATTTACCGAGCTATTCGAAATAAATGTGAGCTCCAAAGTGTTGTATGGTGCAGTGTGAACATTTATGGTCTGGTCAATTTGTAAAAGACTGGCACCACTCCTGTTCTGACATTTTGGGATAAGGTACACATGAAGTGTTAAAAACTGGTCAAGCATCTTGTTGAAATCTTTGACTTTACTCAGTTTCTCAGTCGTTACTTTCAGAACGCAATTAAAGGTTTACTAGAATCTAAGAGGGAATTCTCCAACATCATTGAAAAAAGTCCTGCAAGGTTTTATAAGCCTGTGATGAAAAAAAGCACTATTGCAAAGAAACATCACGCCATAAAGTAATGAACTTAGATGTTATTGTGTAAACAAGTGTCTTACGAATGGTGACCAGTGTTCTTCATGTTATTTAAATAGTTGTTGGTGAATTTTCAGGAGTGGGGCTGTCAGAATGACTGAAATTAAACGCACCAAATACAAAGGTTCCCTAAAAAATGAACCACATGTTGATGTAATTCTTTATGACAGTGTAAATTAAATTGCAAAACGTATCAGTTTATTTACCTCTGTCTTCAAATATGTAAATGTAGACCAGTGACAGAGTTGCAGAGAGTTTAAAATCATCTTAAATGTTTTGTGATTTATGCATGTTGAGTGTTTAGAGAACTGTTATTGGTGAAGTTAAGATAAAGCTCCAGAAAACAAATTTAATAGTGTTTGATGTCATTTGCAGTAACAAATCATAACTGCATAGGTTTTGTGTAATGCTTTTTTTTAAATCTCTCCCTATTTTTGATGTAAAAGTGTTCTAGAGCAGCTGCCATACAACATTAGGGTTTCTGCGTTTGGGGTGCAATGTTTGCAGATTGATGTAAGGCATAGAATTTATTGTTTTGAGCCAATCCTGTGCTTAAAAAAAGTTGCTGTGGTAACGTTCTTATGGATTCATGTTTTTGTATGGATTCACAGTTGCAGAAGGTATATTGTTCCTTCACTACTGTTTTGTTTCCATTTTCTTGATTTAGTAACAAGTCAGCAAAATGTCAAGCAGAAGTGAACGTGTTATTTGTTATAAAACCGTATTCTCTTTTTCTCAAATTCAGAACATTTTGTTAAGCAACCAGGATTTCTCAGGAGAGATTCTTGCTGTTTTTACATCACCACCTCTGTCAGTCTTTTTAAACAGTCTTATAAAGTCGATTCTTTTAGAAGCAATAAAAAATGGTGTTTGCAAAGTTGCTCTAGGCGATAGCTGCCACATTGGAAACCCCCAAAATATTTATAATAATCCACTTGTTCTGTCACTTTTTAAAACTTTGATCAAATGACATGTTTTGTATTTCAAATAATTATGTAGTTTGAGTTTCTATTGTAGTATTCAAACTTGCTTTATATCTTTTAACCTTCCTAATTCAACTGCTAAACATACAAAGAGTTAATATAATGCCTAGATGCAAATGGTGGCAATATCCAAACACATAAATCTCTCTGTCATTCAGGATAGCTGTGCACGAGTTCTTCTTTTCCGAGGAGCAAATAAAGAGATAAAGAACTACAATAGCCAAACTGCTTTTCAGGTATGTGTTGTGTCCAATAACAGCTGCCTTTTGCATCACTATGTATTCATTGTTATCAAAGATTATGCTCAAATTAAACTAAGTTTAAACTAAGAACCATTACTATACATATAAATATAAAAGAAGCTAAAATACTCCTGCTGATCATTTATGAAGACAGGAATCGTGAAAAAATAATGACATGATGGGAAATGTTTCTTAGATCTGTTGTCTTATTATGGTCACTTAAATATTCTCTTTTTACCTTCCACTTACTTATCTCTTTCCTCCATCAGGTGGCTATTATAGCAGGAAACTTTGATCTAGCAGAAATCATTAAGGTGCACAAAGCATCAGATGTTGGTGAGTTGACAGCAGTGGTTATAAAAAGGCAGATCTCTGTGTTTGTACAACTTTGAACATTATTGTAGATTCTGATCAATTTCAGGCTGAACTTGAAAAGCTAAATGAAAGAAGGAACTTACATTTTAACTAGACGACAGAGAAAATGAATAAAGGAGATGATAAAGTGTGAAGTAGAGGGATTTAGGTAATCTTGAAACACTGATGAGTTAAGTTGTTTCTATGTAAAAAAACATAAAGGAAAACTCTGCCATCTGGTGTGGGCAGGTTGTAATACCTCCCACTGAAATAATGTTTATTCAAATAGTTCAAGGCTTTTAATAGTCAGTCCAAGTAAACCATGAATCACATGTACAAAGTGCTGTTTTTACCACCCACATTTTACTCAGTCGGCTGTCAATTTATTAATGAAATCAGTCTGAACCTAAAACATTTTATATTTTTATTCATAGCTATAATCAAAATGAAACAATGATTGCTTTTCTGTTTGTTTGTTGTTTTTTTTTTGTAATTTTCAACCATCAAACATGATACTTTGCTAAATACGAAAATACAATGAATTAATGAATAGAATCATCTCCATTATCCTAGTATAACTTGTATACAGTGAAACTGAGTGATATCTGGATAAATAAATTTACCTCTAGGTTTAAAACCGTTTTTTTGTGCCATTGTTGGCTTAAAGTTAGGGTTAGGGTTACTAACCCACATTTTATACCTGTACTTCAAGCTACCAACTAGCAAGTTTCAGACAGACTTTAGTTATCAAGAGATTCAAACAGTTTTTTTTTTTCATCAAAGCATTTTTTCAGTTCTACATATTGCCATAACATCTGTTTTTTAGCCTGTGTCTCTTTTTCCTCATAGTGCCTTTCAGGGAGACTCCCTCTTACACCAACCGCCGACGAATGACGACTGGCCCCCTGCCCTCACCACGTTCTTTGCTTCGCTCTGCGAGTGACAACAACCTGAACGGCGACCATGATCACATCCACCCTCAGCCTCAACGAGAAGCCCGCGGTCGCCAGGGTCACTCCCCTGTTCCCTCACTGCGCAGTCTCCCAGCTTTTGGGCAACAGCACAGCAGCCTAGGAGAAGTAAGAAACTTTGGAAAGATGTAAAAATGTTAGCAGAAGTAAAATATGAATGTGTTTAGAACAAACACAGTTGCATTAATGATAAGCTTTATTTTATCGTCGTTCTATCAGAGTCGTCATGGAGAGATCCCTGACAGCAGTCTCCAGAGTACTGGCAGCTCCAGATCCTCTCATTCCCGCTCACCTTCACTACATCATGTACATGAAGAGGACAAGCCGGTCCCCAGACGGTCCCACAGTCACGGCTACCCGCATGGACATGGTCCACGTGGAAGACTCAGGTCTGTAAGATTTCCCTCAGCTAAGTTTTACCTTTTTTTCTGTGCTACTCAACAAACAGCACTTTATTAAGCTGCAAAACTTCACATTTTTTATTCATTTTACACTTGCTGGTCTTTTCAGCTGTTCACTTTAAATAAATAATATCTAATTGGCCTTTAGATTATGTACCTACTATAATATTTAAACCATATTTCAAAAACCTAAAAGCCCCATCTGATGTGTGTGAATCACTTGTTAGTCACCAGGCAGCACTGCATCTTATTCCATCTGTCCCAGTCTGCATGGGGATAAACATGACAGGAAATTTGCCAGTGAGAATTCTTACTTATTATTCACTCGCATGTATAAGGTCGTTTGGACAGAAACTGAGACTTGAATTTGAAATTGTTTGTGAATGAATGGGTATTTGATTTATCGTGACACTCTGAAAAGAAGATCTGTAAAAAGGTTTGTTATATTTATATTTGGTGTGGCTGTTGTGTAACCTAGGCGCCTATCAGGGTAGAAGGGTGTGGAGCCATGATGCATGTTATTGTACAACAACAGCCCTGTTGTTGCTATATCTGCTGAGCTGTACCATTAGTCTTGCATGGAGGACAGAGATTAACATAGTTTAAATCTGCATTTGCACTGGTTAAAAATATATAAATATAAAGCCATATGCACACACCTGTGTATTTGGGTGCTTGCACATGTTGGAGGTAGACAGATGGAAAGAGGCTAATAATGATGACCTTTGGGACTAATTGAAGTCTGCCAATCTGTGAGTGTCTGTGGATGTGAGTTTATAAGGGAGAGATTAAAGAGTCTGTGGATACAGTCTGAAGTTAAAGCTATGATTAATCTTACTGAACAGCCTGGTTTGTTTAAAACAGACTGTCAGTTGACGCTCCAACAAAGTCTTGTCCCTTGTACATTAGTCACATTGCACAGTAAACCAGCACTCTGATCATGTCTTAAAGCAAAAAATTCAACTGGTTTATGGACAGTTGATTTGTTAAACGGTTTTATTATCACCATGTCGGCACAACATCGCCTGCATACAGCACACAATTAATACATGTATGAATTGCCTTAACGACAGCTCCAGCACCCTCTACCAGACTCTTCTGTCACTTGACACCATCCATCAGACTCTCTGTTGCACACAAAAACTACCAAAGAACATGTTTTATTGACTTAAATAGTAAATTGCCCACATGATATAAATATATTGTGCTTAAATTTGTTAATTTATTTGTTCTTGTTACTTGTATCTGAAAATATTACTTAAAAAATACAGTTCAGTAAATGCAAAAAAGAATGCAAGAATTTTATTATTATAATAATTTCTTTCAGAATTCAGCAGTTCTGTTGTCTGAATGTAAAATATCTGGGTTGGGTCAACAATCAACAGTATAAGAGCTGACTGGACTTATTTGCTAATGTCTAAACTAATTTTAAATAATTTGTTGAATAAACCATTGCATTTTTTCCAGGTTTAATTATAACAGTCTAGTTCTCTCAATTTGATTTTTTTTTATTTGTCAAATAAGATTGAGATGTAATTCAAAGTACTTATTTTACTAATTTAGAAAATGACTATATTTAAGCGAAATTAAACCTTTTTTTCATGGAAAATTAATTTGATAAACAAATGAAAGGAGTCAGATTCTGCTCAGGTAAGACATCTGGCCACGGAAGGCTATACTCTTAGTGTATAAATGCACGTGCAGTGTAGATTACGTAAAACACTAACATGTTTATATGTGCATTGCAGCCTCAGAGCAGTCAATACACTTTTTTCAAAAACCCATAGACTGTGTTGAAAGACCATTCTTTCTATTAAACATTGTGTCACAAAATAGCAAAAATAGTTGTGCTGTTGTTTGCTATCTCTTTGTCACCTTTGTCTAGTACCACACTGGCATTGGCAACATTCAGTGACAGAGAGGGACATCTTTTGTTTCTTTTTTATGTTCATTCGGTGCACAAAATAGTCTTCTCCTCTTGTTCTAACATGTGTTTCATCCCAGCATTATGTATTAAAGAAAGGAGGATGTACGTGAAGTCCAAAATCAGCAGCCAGTCTCAATGGCCACCTGCATACAAGTGAAACTGATCCTTTCCATTTTTTTCTGTAATATTTTACTTTCATTTTTTTCTCGCTGACCTTCTGTTTATGCCAATGGTAACCCTAGAGGCATTTGAGATGCCAGGGGAGTGTGAAATTACCTTGGCTAGCCAACAGGCCAACCAACAACAGACTCCAGCAAGTTCCTGTGGATCTCCCCATCACTTCCTTCTCCTCTGATGTGCAGCTTGGCCTTTCTTCAACACAAAATTTAGACTGAAACAATAAAGAGGATGAAGATATGTTAAATGAACAGACTAAAGTAAACTTAGACAAAACAGGATTGCAAACAATCAAAGCTTTTTAAAACAAATTAGGGTCTAGAAGTGTGGCTATAAAAAATGTCCAGTTGAGCCAGTTGACAAAAAAAGAGAACTAACGTCAGTTGTTATAAAGATAACATGGCAACTTTTTACAGGGCAAAAAAAATTTGCCTATCGTAAGATTCTGATTGACCTCTTAGAGTAATATGTTGTCAACACAGAGCAATACCTAAGCATACTGGAGTGTCTTTTCTCATAATAATAAACTGATAATGAGGAAATTGTTTAAGAAATATTTTCTCTTTTCATTGCCCTTTGCCAAAAGGCGAAGGCAGATGGTAATGTTCTTGTGTGTATATGTAGTAATGTTTCCTTGTTACCAAAATATCTCACGAAGCACTTGAATTTCAAAATGGAACATCTGTAGAAACTCTGATCCCAGATTTTACATTGTCTTTTAGGTGGTCATGTTGCTGAGTAGAGCACACAGTTAAATGTCGGCCACTCTTCTTCAATCAGCAGAAAAGCACTGAACAGATTGTATATATTTTAAATTAGTCACAATTTGTATATAGAAGACAAAAACTGAGGTAGACAAAACTGGAAAGCTGTATGTCTTCTCTTTTAACTTTAAGTCATATTAAAACATGCAACAGGACAGGTTATTGATACAGTATTGATTAGTAACACTGATTTGACAATGCATAAATTAGTTTTTTTATCCATATCTTTTTAAAAGAAAATTATGCTGGCCTGATTATGCTCAATAATTTCAGAATAACCTATCAAACTAAGATAAAGTTGACCAATATTACATCCCTGTCCATATATTGCAATGAACATCGGTCATGACCAGAGACCTACCTGTATTTCGAGTACCTTTAAGTACACTGCCCTGCCACTTAAGTCCCAGGAAGTTTGATAGGCATGGTACCCTTGATGCCTGTCTTGCTACTCACATCCTCCAGCTCATCCTTGGGGAGTTCTATTCTGCGACAAGGTCAGAGTAGATATGTAATCCTCCAGCATGTTCAGAGTCTGCCTCAGGGTCATGTCCAGTTTTACTCATCTTAATCCATTCACTTTTTGCACAGCATAGCTATATCTTTCCCTTGAAGAGTAGATGTTGTGACACGCGTATTGTGCCACAGCTCATAGTTTAAATGAAAACCTCATTTAAAGACATCTTGACAAGTGATGTCAAGGAGGTCCAACAAGTTTTGTACATTTTTTTGGACTCACTTGTGAATAAGAGCAGAACTTTGGCTTCATATTTTCTCACAAACACCCATGAGAACTCTCTGAAAGGCTTTATAAGAAATCCTTTAACTTAATTAAGGCCATGGAGTGCTTTGCAGCTGAAGACACTTTAAATATTTTTTCAACAGTCCATTGACATTTGCCACGAAAGATTAGGAGGAGTGTAGATGTTATCTAACCCACTGTTGCCTTGCCATCAAATGCCACTGTTGTAAACTCTCTTTTGACGTCATACACCTTTGGATTTTTTTTTTTGCCATGAAAAAGTACATGAGCTACTGAGAGGTGTTTGTTCTATTCCATTTTCTTCCCAATAGCCACAAGCATTCCCACATTTGGTAGGAAAAAAACAAGAGTGCAGATTTTTCCATGTGCACTAAAGCAAGAACAGACCGATGATCATTAGGATTCGAAGTGTGATACTGATTATTACTGCACATCTCACCTTAGAGAGCAGGGCTATTTGAGGAAAAACCCATTTACCTGAGAAGGCATGGGGCAGTCATGCGTAAAAAGGCTTCACTCGAGCAGCTTAATTTGATGCCATCTTTGAAAATGGCATTGAGTGACATTTTCAGGTCTATCTTTAGCTTTATTTCATAAAATAAACCCACACACTAAGGCAGTGAGACTCATTAGGATGTTCAAAAATTTGGGGGGCCTAATTTTTTAAAAATTATGAATCAATTAAATAGCTTGAAGGGTTTCTTTTGATTTTTCAAATCTACATTTTGTCATTAGTAACTATGTTTATCTCATAACTTGAAAATACTAGTGATTTTTAACTTATTTTGTATGAATCTTTTTAAACCCTTTCTTTCAGTAAAACCAAACAAAAAATACAGTTCATAGATATAGTTTATCACTATTATATATATATTTTTTGCAAAACTTTTAACATTTAACGGTTTTATTAAAAGATGTTGATAAAAATTATTGTTTTTCCAATTGCAGCTTCAGTTATATAATATTTTAGCGACTGAGTACTCTACTAAATAACCCACTGATTAATCAAGTAATCAGCCTTTTATCCTGGAATACCCAAACTTTTGCCTGCCTTGAAGCTGCTCCTCCTGTCTCTACTATCAGAACCGTGAGGACTCTCTCTTACACGACTATCCCAGCATACCACAAAGATCAGCTAAAATGTTTATGATGAATTCATTTATTAGAAACTCTTTCCATATTATTTGTCTTTATGTATATAACAGTCATCTTGCATACCACAGTTCAGAGATGAGAAGCCATAAATGTTTGGGACAGTCTGTTGCAGGTCATTTTTTTTATTGTTCTAAGGTGATGAAGTCTCTCACAGGTACAGTACGTAGAGCTGAATGTGACAATTACGTGAACTCTTTATCTCTTAGTGCAACATCTTATCTTTTAAAAATCCTTCTGGAAGTATTTTTTTGACATTGAGTCATTTGGAGAGCAGGTGAGCTCCTCATCAGGGCTGAGATATGTTAGTCCAACAACTTGTAATTCCATTTAAAAGGATGTGTTAACGTCAATAAAACAGGACTTAATTTCCTCTCCATGTTTGTGCGCACTGGGACTCTTCCACCTGCCGTGTGCATTGTTACAGCCTCCCATCTGACATTTTTCTGACTCTTTTTCTCCAGTTTGTGTATCATCATTCAGGATACCACACATTTTACAGAACTCCTTTCAGACTGACCATGTCTGCAGGGAATTCCATTTAACTCAGAGCGCAGCCCTACAAAGTTGTTGACTATGATGCACTATTGCAGTTAGCAGCTAGCTAATCTGTTTTTTTACTTTAGAATATTTTTCTTTTTTCTGGTTGATTAGGTCCCAAACGTTTAGTCTTTTTTAGTCTTATCTGAATTTTTCCTTGTTTTGCCATGGCGCATAAGTTAAGGCAAGCATGTCGTCCGACAGTAATAATTATCCTTGTGACCACTGAGCAGTACGCAGTCTTGTAGATTAAACAAAGCAACGGACAAAAGATTTTTTTTCAAGGATTTTTAAAATTTTTTCATCAGGTTATTCAAGTAATGAAATATGAATCGTACCCCTAGCTTCAAGAACATATGTTAAATAAAATAATAGTGGTTGTTATGATCTTTTGAAAATAATCTACTGCTGCCAAATACAATAAGTTCTTGAGATCATGATTACCTGAAAATGTCAGAGGAAAACAAAGAAAAGTAAAATGGCAAATTGAGGTGGTATTTTATATATTTTAATACACTAAATACTTGTTATGAAAGTACAAACTATTGATTTATTAGTGTATTTGCTAATATCAGTGCCCACTGTTACACAAAAAGGGCTGATTTTCAGGTAAACGTCTGAGCTTTTGCTAAAAACTCTGCCAGTGTGTTTGATTTGTGCATGTTTAGATGCCATTATCTTTGGGTTTTTGGATTTATTTCTAATAAGGCACACATAAAAGAAAAGTAAGAAAAGCTATATAAGCTATATATTTATTAGAAAATAAGCAGCAGCGCTTGTATGCATATAAAAAGCTAAGTTGCAATATTGTCTAAATAGAATTTCAAAAACAAAATGATGAACATGAACAAGCAAAAAAGAGAAAACATCCTTAAATAAATTTGTTTTGTGATCTATTGAAGGTAGAACCTTTGTTTACATTTAGTAATTGATAAGACATGACCAACACAGCAGGAGGAGCTTGAATCCTATAAAAATGATAGATAAAGGCAAGATAAAAGCAAGAGCACTATGAATTAATTAGAAGTCCTTTAAACAGTTTTCTGAAGCTCTATGTTCCCTTTGAAAAAAAAAACATTTCAAAGGGACATATTAAAGTTTACTTGTAGACACAAAGCAAATTTTTAAACAGAATTAAAAAGAATGCGATCTAACGTATTTTTTAAACAACACAAATTTATGGACCATGAAACTAAGGAATCATTGAAGATTTAAATACATGATTTAAAACAGTGGTTCCCAAAGTCCACATCAGGACCCCAATGTGGGTCATAAGCATCAAGTGGGGGTCCTTAGAAGAGTCCCATATATCAATTTGTGCTTACAAATTATTGCTTATGGCATATGTTCACCATAATGATTAAAAAAGAAGTCATAAATGAATAAATATGGTATTATGGATGTTAAATCTGTCTGTGTTGTCAATATGTCCTTGTTTTTGGCCATTTTTGTGTAAAAAAACTGACAGGAAATAGGTCACAAGCTTTTGTCGCTATCATTTTGTAGATCTGAAGCTAAAAAGTTTGCGAATCACTGATATAAAAAGAACAATAGGTGGAATTAAGCTCATAGTGTAAAATGCTAAGTCTAAAATAAAGACACTATAAAGTTTAAATTGGTCTTCATGTGACAGAAATTCAATTCATTTGGCATACTGATATTATCAAACGATAACACTGAAACAAAAAATTATGAAAGACTCCTTGTTTCAGGTTTTTTTAATATGTCGTAGTTATTTATACAAGACAAACTGATTTCTATATGCTAGAACTTGTTGATTCAGTGAAAGATTGATATTTAACCTGCTGTGGGGTTTACTGAGAAAGATGTTTATTGAGGAATCTTTTTAAGCACAAAAGTCTTGATGGCAGAAGAGAAGTGAAGGTTAACGGTCGCTAAAATACCTGTTCATTACAACAAATGTATGCAGAAAAATATCTTAAACCTTAAAACATATTAACAACATTATTCACACGTACAGTATAGTCTCCTGGACTATTGTCTCTGATCATGAGTATCTCTCTTCCATCCTAGAAGCTTTTTACCTTTTTTCCAAAACCCCCCAAAAAGTTCCTTGTTCTCAAATGGCTTCTTAGTTATCAGTTCTCATAGTAATACAAACTAAGAACTATTTATTGCTCCTTACAGCTGTTTCCCAGAATTTGACAGCTGCTGTTCGATGCTGTCATGTAGATGTGGAAAAAAATTCTTGAAACAAAAATCTATTTCACAAAGAATTGAAGTAGTTCTACAGCAAAAGGACTTCCTAATTGGCACTTACAAAGGTATGGCTAATAAGTATTTTAAAAGCGTATCTTTTTGCATCCCCACCCCTCTTATAACTCGATGTGCTGTGGTTCAGACATTAATATGCCAGATTCAGATCTGGCTGTTTTGAGAGGCAGAGTGGGTGGTTGGAAAATGAAAAGAAAACAACAACAAAAAAAAAAAGAAATGGATATTTGAGAAGAAATAAAGCTGTGGTAATATAAACATTGTAAAATTAATGAAAACTACAGAAGGGTTGTGAGATGAGACTGAGATCAGCTGAATCAAAAATCATAGGCAAAGGACCAATTTAAGACAAACACACAAGCAGTTTTTAGATCAAGTCAACACTGACATAAACATCTGTCTTTGTCAAATATATATTTGATTATTGTATGAGTATTAAATGTGTTTTTGATGCACGTTTAAAAGATGCTTCAGAGATACCTTTCACAACACAAGCAGCAGAATGATGCTGAATGCAACTTACACAGCAGAGGTGATGATGAATGAAGACTAGGCGGAGCTCTGCTGCTGCTGTATTAGAATTCATCGCTAGAGAGAAAGAAAGAAAGAAAGAAAGAACGAACGAAGATGCAGTGTGGAGAAATGTAGAAAGGGAGAAGAAAGTATGAGGGTGAAATGGAAGTGAGGGAGAGAGGTGGAGATGAAAGGGATTCAAGGCAAAGAGAATGAGTCAGGAGCGACAATTAAACCAAATGGGCTGGAGCTTTTGCCCCCCCTTTCCCTCCACCCCCACCCGCTTCCCAGCTGCACACAAGTGTACATACAGACGCACACACACACATACTCACGCAGCCTGCCTCAGGGAGCTATGGCGCATGCACGATCTCAGGCAGACAGGCAGAAGGAGATCAATCGTGTTCCGGGACTTGTGTGTGTCAGCGATGTGTTAGCAACATGCTGGTGGCGGCGCACACCATGCTTGTGAAGGTGCAATGTTAGCAGGAGTGGAGGGGGCTGTCTGTGTTTGTGCCTGTGTGCACAGCTAGAATGCACATTGAGGGCTTGTGGTGTGTGAGTGTGAGCGAGCCGTCAAAACGGAGGGCAGCCACGGAGCACAGCAGCAGTAGCAGCAGCAGAGAGTGTGTGAGTGTGTGTGAGCGTATGTGTGAAGGGTGGAGGGGAGAGGAGAGGCAGACGCCGCGGGACTCCTGGGAGAGGGAGCGGGAGTTGGGGAGCAGACCTAACCTCTCCTCCACATCAGGAGAACCAGGACCAAAGGACGAGGCAAGATCTGTAGCCCAGCCTGGAGCATCTGGAGCGGGGGGTGTACTGGGGATATCTGTTTGTCTCTAGAAAGGACTTCTGCTGGTTCCCAAACTCAGGATGTGTTTAACTAAAGGGAGCTTCCAGTCGGACCTGATAGATCCACAGAGGAAAGGAAACTGGACTTGTCCTTCTACAAATATATATTTCTTCTTCTACCTCGAATAGGATGCAAGATAGAGAGGGGCCAGATAGAAGGAGAGGGTAAAAGTGAGCAAGGATATTATCTTTGCTGTTGAAGAAGGGACAGGGAGAGGAAAAGAGTGGCTGGGAGGAGTCCACTATCCTCTCATGACTTTCCTGTGGATCACTGACTGTTGACTGGCAGGTACTTGGGTTTGTCTATGAATCCCTCCTTGGCCAACATAACAACCAGGGGGTGTCACCAGGTCGCTGTCCCACTGACTACCATGTCGGTGACAACGGGCTTCAGTTACCAGCTCCCTGGAATCACCACAGTAACATATGTGTTTGTTTACAGCCCTGGCTCAGTGCAGCGAGACCCAAGCCCACCTCATCACACCCCTCCAGCACTGATAGGCCCCCGTGGGCCTAAACGGAAACTCTACAGCGCTGTCCCAGGACGTACCTTCATCGTGGTTAAGCCCTACACCCCGCATGGGGAGGGAGAGATCCAGCTCAATCGTGGCGAACGGGTCAAAGGTATGTTATTTGCCATCATTTTTGATGCTGTTTCATTCTTTACTTGATTTTTTACCTCACTCAATTCAGCATTGCAATTATCCATACTTTACATTGCTGGTGTTAACATCATCTATTTTGAAGCTTTCCAGCTATTGTCCATCTTCCATAGACTTCCTTAGTATCTCCTGGAAACTCCATCACAACTTGTGGCTTATGTGATGGTCGTTGCAGAATTTGGAAGAGTTTTCTTTTCTCATTATATATCAGATACAGAACTTTGTATACTTCACTTTGCTGTTGGCTGCTAAGACCTAGAAGACATGTCACTGATGCTTGAGGTTAACATTGTGAATTGTCATTTCATTGACAGTTTAAATGTGCTGTTTTCAGCTGTTTTCATTGGCTTTGCTTTCATGTGTTTGTGTGTGCTTTTGTCTCCATCCATGCTTCACTCCAGACTTTGACTGTAATGACGTAGAAGGTAAACTCCATAATACTCTTCTCACCCTGAATTTCTCCCACGCACCTACGTGTGTTATCCCCATACGTACAGTGAAGCAGTTATTTCTTGTCCTGTCTGAATCCACTTGAGAGATGTGTACAATCTCACTACAAATCGTTGATCACTGCAAGGAGAAGGCTTGCAAATTCAAACAGGTCCTGTGTGCTTTTGGTTGTTGGTATGCATACATATGATGTGTTTTTTTCACTTACTTAGAGTGCTTCCTCCCTGAATACCCAACTGGTTTTCTTCTTCCTCTTACCTCTTATCACCTGTCCACAGACACCCAGTTCCACATTGACCCCACACCCTACATCCTGCCACTTCACATGGATCAAATCCACATTAGCTTAATGGAAACAGTTCCCTCTTGTCCTTAGAAAGGCCTGAGAGAAAGTGGCTACACTCATGCTGAGACCTCTTATGTTCCTTTCAGAAATACAGAGGGACAGGAAGTACAGCTTAAGGGTCTGTTTGGAATTTCAATTAGGACTTTGTTCAAAAAATAAATAATTATTTACTTCTCTTCTGTGTTGTGTCTTCCTGTTTCTCTAATCCTTTAAACATTTATCAGGGGACCTTCTACTGTAGGTTTTGCTGTTGCATTTTGTCTATTTCATGTAAAAAATGCTGTCATTTGCAGAATACTTACAAAACCAGATAACAACCAATCAAACTATAGTAGTCAGACTCTTGTTTTGCTGAAGAAAACCAAATTATACTGTATTTTCCCAATTGTTCTCGTAAATCTGATGACTCAACAGAACCCTAGTTTGCGTCCAACTATTGAACATATCTGCTGTCAAGCAGCTTTTCTGTCGGTTCAACTGAATCCCAACCCCTGCCACTAAGATGAACGCTCTGTATTTTGCAGTTCTCTCATGTCAACACATTCAGGAAACAAGCTTACAGTATCATGGCTGCCAGAATCATGATCCAGCCAAGTAAACCATCTGGCCTTGTTATACCACACTGACCACCATAACCATTACTCTCTTGCATTCACCACGCCTCTGTAGTCTTGGGATATAAACTGATGTCAACTGGTTGTTCAGCAGTTTAAGGTCCTTGTAGCTCAGACTGTTCATAAAAGTCTTGTTTTGATAAACACATTGTGTTTAATTTTATTCTATATAATTGCAGAGACACTTAGTTAAAGAATACACTTTTTAAAGAATTAAAAAAACAAAATTTGGATACATTAAATCTGCTCTACAAGTATTCTGGTAGTGCTCTTTGCTATTAAAGATCGAGCAATTTTCTCTAAGGCAAATGTAAAATATTTCTGAGGCCTGCTGTTGTCTGAAATATATGGGGGGTTTTTTTAGCAGAAAATTGGTTTGAAAACATAAGCAGTGTTAGTCCCTTGACCTTTCATTGGTCATACAGATATGGCAAGTTGGTTAAGATGTCAGTAAAATATAACACATCTAAAGACTTTGGGTGTTCCAAAGGCCCCAAGTCTAGACTATTTTATATTATGTTACACCACCCCCAAACCCCTAAGCACAGAGCCACTTAAAAACTCATCTGCATTTTTCTCGTTGATGTCTGTTCAACCCTGTTTATCACCAGCTACACCAGAGGAGCCGCTCTACAATGACATCAGACTGGGTAAATCTGACTACACGATGTGTCTGTTTGTGGGGGTGTCACATTTGGATTAGGATCAATATTTACATAAGTATGCAAATGAGACATACAGTAATATTCAGTATTTTTTTCTCCACATGTTATGTTTTTCTTTTGGAAGTAAATAAAATGCCTGTCACATGCTTTGGCCAAAATACCACAGATATCCAGTAAAGTAAGTAAGCTTACAGTGAAGTAAGATCTGCCATTCAATACAGTTTATTGGTCCCATTAATATTTCATATAAAAGCTGAGTTACAGTGATGGTCAGATTCTCAGAAATGGCAGATGTGTGCAGCTCATTGGATGTGACATCTGTGAACTTATCTCAACAAGAAATATTGTGACTGCATGAACAGTTTAGCCTGCAGAAATGCCAAAGCACTGTCTTATTTTTCAAAATGTTTCATTTATTTAGCCTCTTAAAAGATTTTGACAGCACTTAAGCTACTTGATTTGATTTGATCATAAAATCTAATGAGTTTCTCTGACAGTCTCTTTTAAACTAAAACAGAAGTTTGGAAATTTCTGTAAATTGTTTGATTTAACTAAATTATTAATTTATCAGTAAAGTGATAAAGATGAAAAAGAAAAAACACAAACAGTTTTTGGTAAAGACGATTAAAGGGATAGTCAGATGATTTTTTTGAAGTGATGATTTTTCAAATAGTTATCAGTAGTTGGTATCTTATCAGTTGTGACATCAGTTATACAATGTGGAGAAAAGAGCAGAAGTCTTTGTCTAAATTATCCAAACAAGGGCCCATTTTTAAAACATCAGTTTTCAGGTTTATAAACAAGTCTTTTTTAAAAAGGACACACGATGTGAAAAAACTCCACCTTAGCTAAGCATAAACCTCTACGCTTTTCCATGACACATTTATTTAGTTTGTCACTTCTTTTCTCAACTGAATAACATTCATGTTACTACATGGATAACATCTGTATTACTACACAGATGTATGTCTGCTGAGCATAGACCGTGTTTATGCCAATGGTCTTGAGGCTGCGCATGAACATTCAGCAACCTCGACACCATTGGCATAAACACAGTCTATGCTCGGCACACATTCATGTAGTAACATGGATCCAAAACGTAAAAAGGGAATATTTTTCTTCCGTAGGTTTCCTTTAATCTTCATTACCTTGCTCTTCAAAGGGAGAAATTGGTGACCAGTTTAGGCTTAAAATGTTGTTTGCAGAAATGAAAGGAGAAAGGAGAAATTGATTGAAACGCTAATGAAGACTTTTCTGATTTTCTGTATTGGTAGTTATACAGCGATTGTTAATAGTAGTCCTTCAGTAGTTGTGAACAGATACAGAATTTTTTAACAGAATTATTTCAAAATCAAAAATTACTTAAAAGAATAACTCTTTATTCATCTTTTTTTACATTTACTGATTGCAACAGATGCCTCCCTGGACTCAGATGGTAAATACAGTAGCTCATTGTAGCAACAATTCCCATCACACTTCTTCTTTAGGTTAAACCCAGAGGTGGTCCTACTGATTCACAATCATGAAATGTCACTAAATTCATCAATTCAGTATTTTGCTGTAGCTTTGATGTTGTATTAGTTTGTTTTTGCTCACTGCAAGTTATAAATTCCAAATATAATTTTTGGGACTAACTTTCAACATTTTTTTTGCAAATATGAAGTTCAACCTTTCTTCCTGCTGTAGTGAGTTTAATTTTCAACCTCAGTTGAGTGAAGGGGTTCTCTCTAATATTTATTGTTTTACCATACTAGTTTTCTTGCAGTGAACAATTACAAACTAAAATTCTAAGCTCTGTGATGTCTTTGGTAGAGTCTCCATAAAAATAGCTGAAATAGATATGGTTCATTTGGTAGCAGTAATTTACAGAATGATGTAGCTGATAGTGTTATAGTGTTTAACAAAACAATTGTAACCTGTCTATGCACATATAGGTTTCAGCTTTGTGGTTTTATTTGTTCACTTTAAAAGTGTTGTGCTTGAGCTGCATTTTAACAATTCTGTATTAATTCATATAAATACCTTATAGCTAACACCCCATGCAATGAAGAGTCTGAGGATTACACCAATTTTAATGATGAATATGAAGGTAAAATTATTTTTATTATCTTATCTTAAAAGGTGGTTGACAAATTGGTTAATACTTCAAATCATCACTTGCTTGCCATTCTGCTGTCAAAGATAAATCCGCTCATATAAAAATGTTTTTCTTTTGTCACATGACTTTATTAAACTGTGATCTGTCAGATATTTATTCCCAAAGATGTTATTGTTTTGTGCTGTTAAACTGTAAATATGTATATAAAAGAAAAAAAAAGCAAAGCTCAGAAGAAGACTTGAATGTGTTTCAAAAGTCACAATTTCACTTTTTTTTTTTTTTACAAACATTTGAAAAAATATAGGTTCATATGTTTTTGGGAAAAAAAAGTTTATTCATAGTTTTAAATTGAAATTAATGATTTATCCAACTAGTTTTTACCCAGTTTGTTCAAATTGCTTCCTACATTCTGATTGTCAGTCTGTTGGTCTGAAATCAATGTCTCTAGACAGCCTTTGTCTAGACGAACAGCCTGCTGTCCACCATTTAGAAGGGTCATCTTCATTTAGGTTTCTAAGTAGACTGTTAGCCAGAGATAAAGAGCACCGTTAGTTCTTTAGCACTTGTTGACTGTCACTGGACCACAAAACTCACATGCACTTAGTTTTATGGCGTAAGCTTAATTGTATGTCAGCATTGATGAGTCACAGAAAATGTTACTTCAAGAAATCAGCAGGGAGCTGTCTACTGATTTCTACATATGCACATATATGTGGTCATGCAGTGTACCTGTGTGTGTGTGTGTGTGTGTTTGACTCTGTTAATAGGTCCCCAAGGTTTAACCCCACACCCTTCACCCTCTATTTGTTCTCCTTACTTTACTCATCCCCGTGTTTGCTTCTCCTCTTTCCCCTCACTGATGTAATCTGATCTCATCATACGTTTGGACGTCTCTTGGAAAGCCCCTTATTGTCACCATGGTAACGAATGGTACACAGGTCAAGCTCTTCGTACACTTTAGTGCACGCAAACACACACACATAACAATTCCCCATATGTGTACAAATTTGCTAAAACATATAATTACAGATACTAATTCAAAGTACAGATGAAAACAAAGCATATTTAAAACAGATGTGTGTCAACAGGCTGCCCCCTATGTCCCATACAAAAGGCAATAACAGCAAGTTTAGAACATTCTTCACCTCAACAAGGTGACACATTTGAGAGCATGCTTCCGTAACAGTGTATTACATCTATCACACACACACACACACACACACACACACACATGCATGCACACACACCACTATATATACCCTCTCAAAACGCCATTATAAATCTTGCAGACAGCCATGAAAATGAAACCAGTGCAAGTAATGTTGAGATTAGACATTCACAAACATGATTAATGGGGTTTGGCCGCACCCTGTGCTTGCAGAATATTAACACTGCTGTGGGCAATGGAGGATACCTGGACCAGTTACATGGACAGAAATCCCTAAGTACACACTCACGTACTGGGTTTTAATAGGTGACTCTAGGTCTACCTTCACACAGGTTCCAAAAGCATCCGTTACTGCTGCTGTGATCTGTGGCAGCACTCACAGTAACTCAGACGTTTTCTCAAACAGACACTGAACACAGCTGTAAAACCCATTCTCTTTTGCTTGAATTTTTTGCTTTTTTGTATATTATTGTGTATGTATGTTGGACAAGCTCAACAGGCAGTAGCTGATGCAAATGAAATAGTTCACACAGTGCATTACTTTTTTTTTTTTATCCCACAAATTGCTATTGTTAACAGTAAAAAGCGCACACATCTGTTGGTTACCAAGCAACAGGTGCTGAGTGTATTTTACAGGTTTGGCATGTCATTTGAGCAAATTATGCATTTAGTGAGTTTTAGAGAATTATCTTGCATTCTGGAAAACATTTTTGTATCTGCTAAAACTGTTTACTTTTTTTTATTATTCCTTTTCTTTTTTGCATGCAGCTGTTCATCAGTTTTAGTAAAAGCCTTTATTCTGAGTGTTGAATTTAAACAAAATATAATTCTTAGTTACCCAATGGGAGTTTGTAAAAAATTAATTACACTTTATCTCTCTCTGACTGTGGCACCCTGTGTGGGCCAGCGCGTTTCTGTTGTGCAAAGCAATATGATCTTTCAAATTTTTGTTTTCATTATGAAGTGTGTGTAGTGCACTTTGTGTGTCTGTCAGTGTGGCTTTCATTGTGAAACATAATTTAAGTAATTGCCTCCCACAAAGTAAGATAAACTGGATTCTTCAAGTATTCAACAACCAGCTGTCCAGTTATTTGACACAAACAAAGAAAATGTCTGTTTTTTCTACTCTTTTTTTCTTTCTTTTCCTCTGCTCCTATTCTCTTCTTTTGTTTTTTCACCTGTTCTTTATTCTTATGTAAAATATATAATTATTTTCAACATGAGCTGCAGATGCGTATGATGTTTGTGTGTATAATATTATGTTTTGGGGATTTAAAGTGTTTGCAGTCAACATTCACCATCAGAATTTATTTTCTTGCATTTGATCAAAATTGTATCAGCACAATCAAATAAGTCCTTTTTTAAGTAATCACACAATTTGCCAACAAGTACTATATCAAATTTCTGTACCTTTTTTCACACAGACAGAAAGAACTGATAAACATCATCTCACCCCCCTCACCTCACACTCATCATCTCACCCTTTTTTCATGAAAAATAATTAACCAGAACTTCAGATGATCAAGAGTGCTAAAAAGTGTTTACTAAGGATTTACTGTCAGATAGTGGACAGGAAAAGGTCACCTCCGCTAGCTTCGGCAGACACCACTCACCAGTGCACGTCAGCTCTGCTGAAATTATTAAACAAGAGGAGTTGCATGAGACATGAAATCACTCTACGCCCCCAGATACAGGATGAGTCAGCAGCAGTTTCTCCCAGTATTCCCGGAAATGAGAAATTTAAAATGCATGTACATAGGAAATACCTTGTTTTTATGTTATACCAGACAATATCCCATAAGTGATAGAATGGAATTTCATGGTAACAATTTACCTGTGTGTTTGGTCTTGGGGCTAATGCATAAATTGAGGTATATTTGTAAAATAATAATAAAAAAATACATTCTTCCTCACACAGACAAAGTATCTACAGATAACTTCAGCCTCTTTCTCCAAGACAGCTGACTTCAGTCGTAATAAACAATCTGTTAGTATATTAAACATGCTACCTGAGAACTGACACTTGTGACAGGTTTTTGGGCATAAACTCATGCTTAAAATTTACTTACATGTTTTTTTTTTCATGTTGTGAGAGGTCAGTCCATTTATGTTTGTCAACAAAATTATTTGGTTTTTAAAACCTGTCAAAGAAAATTGTAGTCAAAAGACAATACATTTTGTTGTAAACTGCTAAAAAAGGAATTAACCAACTTCCCTTAAGATTTGTTACTAAAATTTTGGTTTTGAATAATTTATTTCAAGTTGTTTTATTTTTGTTTAAGAATGTCAAGGGCTAGGTTGAAGACATGAGGGCTGCTTTAGGCCAACAGCCTTAATTTGCCCATTTTTGCTTTAGAATAACATCTTTAGAGACCAGGACAAGACGGACAGAAGTAGTTTATTCTTCTATAGGAACACAAGTGTTAAAAAATGTGTAGTTTCTGCACAGTGATGTGCATTTAAAAGTTCTCACAAAGAACAGTCTTTAAAGTGATTTCTCTCATTAGTCATTCATAATATTCCAAGCTGTTTGTGTGGTATTGATACTGGACAGGGTCACAGGCTTTAGGCAAGGACATTGCTGTCCAATCAGAGTAGCAGCAGGATGCAAAGTCCTGCCCACGCACCTACCTGCTCCATGCTGACCACACCACCTGTCCTCCAATTACGCACTCACTCTTTTTTTTTAACAGCTTGTTTGTTTTCCAAACATCCCCATATGGTGCACCGCGGCTGACAGGATTATCCCACACTTAGCCTTTCAGTGAAATTAAAAGCAGTGCTTGCCTTACATACATCTAACTTACTGAGATGTTGCCTCACACAAAATGCTAATTAGAAACACAGCAGAAACAGCAGTCGCAGAGTTAATCAGCGTATGAATAAATATGAACAGGAACCCTGTTGCATAAACAGGAGCCATTGACTGATGCGGATACATATTCAACAGAACAATTGATTTGCTTTTTACTAACAATTGCTCTATCGTGTATAATGTGACGCACACTGTTTGACCTGGGATGACGCTAGATGGTAGTTTGCAACAGGCAGTGTGCAGTTACAGCTGTCTTTGCAGTGATGGGTGTGAAAATGTGTACAGAAAGGTCATATCTGTACGTAGTGGTGTCACATTGATTAGCTTTTAGCGAATTTGAAAACAGCTTTTGTCCTGACCTCTTCTTGTTGAGCATAATATATTCAGTTTTCTTGAAATTTAAATTATTCAGACAAGAATGAAGTTTGTTGTTATGGCAGCATACAGTATAACTCAAATTATGTGTTAAAAGGAAAAATGTTTACTTTTTAAAAATGTTAATATGTTAAAAAAAGAAAACCTGTACTGCCTGGGCAAAATAAAGTCACCAAATAAAAAGTCAAAGTTCGATCTCACTAAACAAATATTTAAGAGCCACTTATAAGAAATTGGATTGTGATCAAATTAATTTGATCATTTGATTGTATGATCTTTGGATTTGAACTGAACCTGAACCTTCTGTTGTAAAGCGGTGTTATATAAACAAAAATAATTCTACTGACAATGATTTTGTTTTGATAAAACTCAAAAAATAGTTTTTGTTTTTTTTTTAATATAGAAAAACCCACGTATCATAATGGAAAGTTTTCCTGGAGATTTTATTTAAATTGTCACTTTATATATTTCCCAGAATATACAGTCTGTTGTTATATTTAAAATATATCTTATTTAAATGAGGAGACCTTGTAACAAGTAAAGATTTTGAAGTTAAACTTTCTGAAACCATTTTAATCAGGGTGACATTAAATTTGCAATACGTTTGTGCTTTTATTAATGTGCTTAAATTTATCCTCATGTCCATTTGACAACATAACGCTCATGCAGTCTCAGTCTGCAGTGTCAGTTTTGTCATGGAATAATGTGTTGTGCAGGCTGGTCAGCTCATTACAGCTTGTTCATTTATTACAGCATAAACACCATCATTAATGTGAAACCTTGACTGGTCAGTCAAACGATTAGATGCGTTAATGACTCAACAACAAACAGTCTATCTCACATCTATTGATAATTAACAGACAATTTGTTGGTCTACAGCTTATCAGTGACTGATATACTCTAATGAGGGAACCGTTTTGTAGTTTGTTTTTTTTCTTGAGTCAGTGGATTAGGTGATCAGACTTTGTCACTTGTGTGCTCATCCAAATATTTAATCATTGGTACTTCTGATGTATTTCAGCTCCATCAGGGTCAGCCTTTCATGCGATATTTCCTTAGAGGTGGAAAATAGAAGTTGAAAAGACTGAGAGCTATTTTGTAGACGGTTCTATTTTTAACTCCACCTGAGGGTCAAACAAAAGAGGGGTGTGGGGGGATATGGTGGGAATGGGATAAAAAGCAAATGGAAGTAAAAGGAGAGGTCTGTCTTTTAGCTCCCTTCAAGCCTGCAAGGGATGCAGAAAGGGAGGAGATGAGACGAGAAGTGAAGAGGGATCCCTCTGAGTCATCCATGGAGTTTTCCTCCCTCGTCTATTCCTCCTCCTCCCACTACAATCTACAACACTCCCACCCCGCTTGCTGTTCCTTTTTGTTTCTGTAACCGTCTGTTGTGGGTTTTTTGTTTTTTTTTTTTTTTGCTTCACTTTTTCTTCTGACTCTGATGTCATTCACAAAAAGCTCTTCTCATTTCCTCCATTTTTTTTAAAACTTGTCACGTCTTCAGATTTTCAGCCTTTTTCTTCCCCTCCGACTCTGTCTCAGTGGAATACTGATGAGGCAGGGACTGCACCACTCCCTCGCCCTCTTCTAAGCAAAGGAAGTCCTGTGAAGATGAGCATGCAAAAATCACTAGTACAAGTTTGACTCAGATTGCTGTGACTAACCCTTTCCCTTGTTAATTATCGGCTTTGTACATGATTGAGTCTTGTGTCAACTCTGGAGTCCACTTGCCCTTTTCCACATCACCTTCTTTATTGCTTGTCACCTCCATTCCTTTTTCAACCATCCACTGTCATCCTTTTCATTAAACCTAATTTCTTCACCCATACTGACCTTGTCTATACTTTGTTTTCAATCCTAATGACTTGTTTCAACGTAAATTACTCAATCTGCATGTTAGCAGGTGTCCTTGTTTCTCCCTGTAGAGCATCCCTCACCCTCTCATAAGCAGGTTACACTGCTGTAAATGGCACATAGTCCTTTTTCCTTTGCCTTGTGTGTGTCTGTAGGGTTGTGTGTGCGCGTGTGTGTGTGTGTTAACATGTCTCTGCTTGTGTGCCCCTTGTTTCATAAAGATGCAACGCTGCTCTCTCTATTACACCGAATTGAACTGAGGTTTAATAAAGACTGCAGGGATCCAAATCTAATAACAGCTGCACTCTGCTTATTGGAATGCTCTCACTCACCTTCACACACTTTGATTTAAGCACACACCCACTCACTTACACACACACGCACACAAATACTCACACCCTGCTGTGAAGGCTGAAATATGGTCTTACTCTTGTGTTCAGAAAATACATACTCAGCATTTTCTCTATTTTTTTTTTGCATTAGTATAAAGAATATCATACTGGGTGCACACAGGACACACAACAGTTTTGTAACATTAATGTTTTTAATTAGGAACAGAGGACTGGAACTGTTGGACGCCCAGAGGTCATGGGCCTCATTTGGAAAACCGACTTGTGTGGGGTTTTCATCTTGAACAGAAAATTATGTTTAAGTATTTATTTATAAAATGTATCTTTTATGTTCCTCCACCGAGGAAAAGTTTACACCTAAAATTAGTCGTGTCCCTTCTTCTGTATGTTGAGATATTTGCAGCTTAACCTCATGTAAAATGTTATCTATAAAAGCTCAATTTGATTAACTCATTGAAATTACAAGAAATAAGATGGTTTTATGTCAGCAATTTTTGAAGTATACCTTCAGAGCATTCATTTTTATTTTTTAAAATGTATCTGTTGTTGGAGGCACTACCAAGCAGCAGTTCAGCTTTGTCAGTCTGATCACTTTTAATATCACAGAATGGTGTAATGTTGCCTGGTTACCTTTTCTGCCATTATCATTCCCAGGTTGTTGTCTGCCCAAATGCTTTTCCCTGTTGGTCAATTCTTGACTGAATCCTTTCTTGTGCTTGTGTGATAGGTAAACTGTTTACAAAAAAAGGCTTTGCCAATTTAGACTTATTTAATATTTCATTGCAAGTTCAAAGTGTTTCATGCACAGCAGTATTTATGAATTAGATGTAGTCAAACCATTAGTATTTTTATAAAGAAGTCTATGATCACACATGTAGGTAGGTTAATAGGTTTCTGTTTTGTCAGCCATCAGTAAAAATTGGAAACAAATTGTATCTAATGAACCAAAGTCGGTTTAAATTGTTTCCAATGTCTTTGTCTCAATTAACATTGAAAAAGCCTTTTTTTGTATTTTATTTTATTTGTTCTTTCTTATTTGCACCTACCAACATCAGTAATATAACATACTTTATGACTGTGAAGAAGCAGTGTAGTTGAGCACTGCTCATAGAGTGAACAGCAGGGAGCAGCAACACAATGTTGACAAAAAAAAAAATTGTAATAGCTTGTGTTTCATCAGAAAGCTTCTGGTCAATTTAACAACATTGTGGAATCTGTAAGAGCATGCTATCAGCAGTTTCAGAATTTTCTCAGTGCATCTGCTGATTGCTGTCATCTTTTGAAATACTGTTTTTCTATAATGTGAATGCATAATGCAACAGTAAAATATGGCTGCAGGAAATGGGATATTCAAACAATTTAAATATGATTTGGGGAAACTAAAAATAGCACAATTAAAGAGTTCTATTTTATTTCAAGTAGCAATAAAATTATTGTACAAACTATTGTAGCCAATCATCTGTCAATTTAATAATTGTTATAAGACCCATTGCAGTCCTGTTGTTTCCTGGGGTAAATACATAGGCAAAAAGCTGTCAACCTTTTTCAGCCCAGATGCATGTTTTATTATTTGTCTGCAGGCAAATAAAGGAGTTTGATGGATCCACTTTTGCTGTGGAATATAATGGTTGTGCGGGGTTTTAAGTCTTCTACTACACCTCATCAGCTGTCTTTTTCACAGATAAAAGTTACCATGAAAGAGTATGTGTGTGTCTAATTGTGTGTGTAGGTTGTGTTGCTTGCTGTGTGTGGTGTAAGTAGAACCAAAACCTCTGGGAGAAAGAAAACTAAATAAATGACTCAGCTTAAAACACTGGAACAAAGTAATGCAAGAAATAAAATAAGCTCCTTCCCTCGTCAGACACATGTGGACAGAAACACAAGCGCTCATACAGGGGTGCATTGAAGCATGCAGGCAGGGCGTGTGAAGAGTATAAATAGCTCTGCATCCTCACTGATGCTATTTTTAAACCTCGAGTCGTGACTGACTTAACCAAGGGCAAGACAGAGACGCAACACACACAGACAAAGAGCAATACTGTACTAGAGTTCTCAGCAGACTGCAGACTTCTTGTTAGGTTATGAATAGCTCGATGTCTGCTGAAATATCTCTCTCTTTTTTAGCTTCTGTTTGTCTGTCTGTCTCTAGTTTATTGTCATCAGTTTTTTTCAATGCCAAATGCAAAACCTTTTTCAGTGATGCTTTTCTGCATTGGCTCATTTTCTGAAGTGTTCAGTTACTACCTTGGTTTTTGATCTTAACTCATGATTTGTTGGTGTTTTATTTCTATTAATGGACCGCTGAGATGCTAAAGAAGCAACTGAGTGAACATGCTGTCAGTCTGAACAGAGTTTTCGACAAAATCCTATTTTACTTATAGTAATGTAGCAAAACTAGCATTCCTCCCACACAAGATCATGTTATTTGTTATGTTTAGTACGGGGGGTGGAGTTTGAATTGATGCTCTGCATGCAACACTACAATAAAACAATATGTTACTATGTTTGATGGAGAAAAAAAACAAAACAAAATCAATCTAAAAAAGCTTTAGAGTTTTTATTTTACTAGATAGACATCCCAGAAGAAGGGATTTCCTTTATGTGATGCTTTTTTTAAACTTTTCCTTTATTTTTGCATTTAGCAAATTCATTGCAGCTTGAGTCACCATTAACGGCGGAGAACATCCCAGACAGGTCACCTGTCCATCACAGGGCCACATAGTGATTACCAGACATTCACACTCTTACTAGTTTAAGTCTAGTATCAGAAAATTATATTAAGTATTATTTTTGTTGTTGAACCTTGACACATAGTGGACAACATAATAAGAAACCAATTTTAAATTGGATCCTCTGGCACTTTGTTACTAGCAGTCTTTCACACAGACACAATTTGCTCCCTTTTCTTCTGTTTAATCTTTGATAAAGTACAAAAAAACACAGTTTGACAGACATTAAATGGTATTTTAGCACCAACAAAGTGATGTCTAAAGAGTTATTAACTAAAAAATTAACATACAATTTAGAAACTGACTGAAGCCGCACAAGTCCATTATTTCTGATGTAAACATCACAGAGTGATGTGGCAGTGACTGCTGGTGTGGATAAAGTTTTTATTTTTGATTATTACCATTTTGGTCTTTACCATTATTTTATTGGTCAATTCAGATTATGCATCTGCTAAAATCACAGTGTCCAAATCCTATTTGACATTTACAGTCTCTTGCAGATTTACATTTTTATTAATTCATCTGCCTCCTCAAACCTTTTTAACAAAGTCATGTGTGTAATGTTTTTTGTGTTCGACTTTGTGCATGAACGTGTGCCAGTTCATACTCACTTTGTTGGAGTTGATTATGGCTCAATGAGGCTGATTGTGTTGGAAAAGCTTTTGTCCAGCTGAGGTGTTAATTGCCATAATTAATAAACTGGAATTTAGCTAAAACTGATTGAAAGCCTTTGATAAAAGGCAGAACACCTTTATGATGTAATCAATTTATCTGAAGAATAGCAAACAAAAATGAAAATTTCAACTGCTTTGACATTTTCAGGACTTTGCCCATTGCTTAAACGTTGTAGACATATTTAAAATCCGACTTCACAAAAGGTGTGATCTCATTTATGCTGACTACAGCTGTAGCTTGCCACATGGCAGTATGTTTGGACATTAACATGAACACAGCACACATATTGTACATCATCCTGCTCAAATCTGCTCTGTTGGAGTTGAATCATGTTGGTTGTCCTTTGAACTCACATCTGATTTACAAGAACAAATGTCACACTCGTGCTGGCAAGCAATGGCAGGAAGTACTGACCATGTACACAGCAGGGCATGTGCATGGTGGTCTTTTTGCTGAGTGGACACATATTGTGCAGTACTATAATGAACATACATGTTTTTGTTGTGTCAGTACCTAATGTGTAATCTGTAGAGACTGTATGTGTCTTTTACAGCAGATTTAATGTAAAAATGTTTCCCAACACTTTACATGATGTTTATGTGTGTTAGAAAAGTATTGTATAGAACAATTTTTTTAAACTCTTTGATTTTATAGTGTCTATCAGGGTATAGTTTAGAAATTGAATGTTCATATCTATGTCATCAAGGTAGCAGCATAATAGTGCTTATTTCTTGTGTTCTGAAATACTCATTGGGTAGTGGCATCTGTGCTGTCAGGTGTTAATGTCAGGGAACAGGAATAAATTAGAGCTGGGGGATGTGGAAGCAAGCAACCTAAGTAAGGGCAGGCCTTTATGATCAATCAGAAGTCTCACCTTTTCTTTCTTTTCTGCCAATGAGGAACAGGGAGCACTGGGCCTCTGTCTACTGCAGGGACTCCACTGCACTATAGACAGCCCCCCTGACAAAGAGGGGGACTGAGGAAGTGAATGAAAGATCATTTAGAAACACAGAGGAGGAGACTGAGAATGAAAAAGTCAATGATAAATAGTTGAACTGAGGAAAATCACGAGGTCCTCTTATGTTACTAACAAAGTTGTGCTAACCTGAGATCAGAAATCTCTGTTTTACCTTTTTATTATTGGAAGTCAATAGTAGCTACTAGATTTTCTTTTGCAAGTAGTTGTATGTCCAGACAGGCAAGATGCAAGTTGTGTCGCGCGGCCTCCTGCCGGGGCGTGTGGGGCCCTTGCTGTCCGGGGCTGGGCGCTCGGTGTGTGTCGGCTCGGCCTGGTGCCTGCGCGGTGGGGCTCGGGTCCTCTGGTCCTGGTGGGCCTTGGCCTGGGTTGGTGTGCGCCCTCGGTGCCCGGGCCTCGGTGCCCGGCCCT
>NC_051440.1:17290806-17309834 GCF_001649575.2 Kryptolebias marmoratus | reverse complement strand
GCACTTATGCATGTTCACAACCACACACAAATAGATGTAGGAATGCCTATGTAGGTATCATATGTAGACATATAGATAGATATGTGAAGGTATATTCATGTGTATGCTGTGCTTTGTCATGTCCTTTACAGGGGAACAGACAGTGGTCAGGTGCTTGCCGTGTTGCCGTGTGCTCTCTTTGTGTATACATCTTATATTTTGTAGTCTTTCTTTCTCTCTCTTCTTTTTCTTTCTATATTATAATGAAAAAAAAAATAAATATATTTATATATATATATAATAAACACTCCACTTGATAATCACTAGAATAAATAGTTTTCAATAATGGTGTGGAGAGGATGGCTGTAAGGGGAGAAGGGAGGCCATTAAAAAAAAAAAAAAAAAAAAAAAAGATGCAAGTTGTGACCTTGTTAGCTGGGAATGCAATTAAATATCAACATTTACCAAAATAATAAGCCAACTCACAGAATTGTCTATATTTTGCAGCAATGCTACTACATTGCAGCAGCAAAGTAAGCTGGTGTCATATATTTAAAATAGCAAATGGCCAAAGAAAATTCCAGTGTGATGTAGCGCTTCACATGCTAGCCATCAGTTAGGTAATGACTTTACAGCATGCTTAAGAAAGAAAGAGCAACAGGCCAAGAAAAACAATAGTAAGCCTGCTTTGTGATCAATATTGTAAACCTAATTTTCCCAGTGGTTTGAACTTGACTCATTACGTGGTGCTCTGAAACACATTCTGCCATTTGGCTTGTGAACAGGATGTAGATAATTCTGAATTTTAGGGGGAGTCAGATGTAGGCACACATGGCTTTAAACTGATGTATCTGTTAGAGAATATGCCAAAAAATACTGTGAATGAATGGTCTTTGAACATTTACTGTCGCGCTTTCTAAGATGAAGTCCAGCTGGCTGTCTCTCATTGAGCCTCGGGTTACATCACCATGACATGTCCCCGTGCCAGAGTGGAATATAGTTGGAGGAAGTAGAGTACATCATTTAGCCGGCTGCCTGGCGGCTGCAACATTGTACTGGCGTATCCTAGCAACCGGTGTGGAAGAAGGGCTCGTTCAGGCAAAGCCTCAGTTCCAGCTGGTGATCTCTGAGGAGTCTGCATGTGTGTGTACGGGTGTGTCTGTTAGCTTGCTGGGATAATAGATGAGTGCTGTAGAAATTAGCGTGCTGGCTCAGCCCTGCGGGGAAGATCAATATCAACTATACATTCATCTCTAATTATCACGGCGGAAGTTAGAAGGGATCTTTCTTCCTCCTTCCCACTCTCTCGCTCTGTTTCGCCATCTTTCTGTCATAATTCCCCACACTTTTACTCTCAAATCTGCCTGTCTTTCTATGAATTTTTAACATTTTAAAGGAACAAGCGTGTTAATATGGCACATTACTTGAATAACAGTGTTTTCCCTTTTGAGTTTTTCACTGCTTGTCCTTTCCTCTCTTTCCCGTTTACATAAACGTAGAAAACATTACGTTTTTGGTCCCTTGTCCTTTTGGGTCCTCCACCAACTGACTGCTGACTCTATATCATCACACTACAGACATAGGAGTTTGTTACACTAATTTGACTTAAAGGGGGCCCTCTTCTTTCTCTTTTTGACAGTGCTCAGTATAGGTGAAGGAGGTTTCTGGGAAGGCACGGTCAAAGGGAGGACGGGCTGGTTCCCTGCAGACTGCGTGGAAGAAGTTCAGATGAGGCAGTATGACCCAAGGCTTGGTGAGACATCTGGATGCACATTCACACACACTTACATATACACATACACAGTGGGAACCTAAAAAGCCACAGTCCAACAAAATTCAATCTGGTTATGATGCACCAGTGCTTGTTTAGGAGAGTTAAATCTTGTTGTTGTAAGTCCTTTGGCTTTTGCTGTAGTTATATCCTTTTTTATGTAGTCTTTTCTCCAGGTGTTTAAAGGTTAATAAATTTTTAAGAATTCTAAAAACAGCACTATGAAATAATGAAAAAAAAATGTTTTAACCAATAATTTTACTTCATGATGACGTTTGTTGGATCATTGTCTTAAATTTTCTAACTTTCAGTTTTCTGTCTTTTCAATAAACTACATGTTACAATAAAATATCATTTGTCTGCAACAACCATCACCAGCTGTTTAAAAATAAATATTGATTTAAAGATACAGACAGACAATAAGCGTGGGAATTTAATAATGATAAAACCTTAAAAACAACCTCCGTTATATTAAATATGTCAATTTAAAATTACTTGCATATGAAAATTACACTCATTTTAAATTGTGTCTAACTATTTTATTTACTTACTCAGTTTTGGCTTTTACAGAATTTATTTTCCCAGCTTCTTTATTTGACAAAGTGAGAGAACTTCTTAATCTGATACATTTGTCTTTTTACTTGTCCAGCTCTTATCTGCCACCCTTCATCTCCACTCTTCTCCTCTTTCCAGTCCTGCTCATAAAAGAATGCAAACACTGTGTCTAATTATTAAGATGAATTTTAAAAACATGTTTGTTATGTATGTAAAAATATACAAACATTTATAAATGTTCATATTTTTAAACACAACAAGTTTATGTTGACAGCTCAGTCTTTGTTATATTATAGGCTAAATTGTAAATTTTAGATACTTTTTCTATTTTAGCTGAGCTATATGTTCAAATTTGTAGTTTTTTTCCTATAAAATTTGACTTTTTCAATATTTTCTGAGACAAAAATCAGTGTCTTTCATATCTGAAATCTTGGGGTAACTTTTTTTCTTTTCATAATTGTTTTGCCTTGTTATCAAAAATGGTGCAGAAGCCAGAGAAGCTCAGAAAACATCTCTCCTCTTCATCAACCTGATTTAGTAGATGAAGCAGAACTACTTTGCTGCTACAGCAACAGAAAAAAAAATCCTCTTCCACTTCCTCTAGCCACAGCTGCAACTCCTTACTTTAAAAAAACATTAAATATAACACAACCAATCTACCACTCAAAGCCGACAAATATGAGCATGTATCCTGTCTCTGTCACACTGCCCAAAATACACACCTGCCAGGCACATAGATGGTGCCAGGGAGGGCAAACTGAATAGTGCTGGTCTAAAACAGAAAAAACAACAGCATGTCCAGTTTTTTTTTTACTTGAGCTTTTGAAAAAAAAATATGAAATGAACAAGTTCTATTTCAAATCATTGACCTATTTATTTCAATACTTTTTCTTTGTTATGTTGCAAAAGTTTTAAAAATGTAAAAACGAACATTTAACGTTTTAAATAACCGTATGTTTGTTTAAAAAAGAATTGATTATCTGTCTCAAATTCTGTGTATTTATTATTATATTCAAATTACATGCATGATTATCAATGAAAAGAATCTCACAAATGCATAACTTTGAGAATCAATACCAACTTTAAGCAATCCAGGAATGCACTTTCTTCCTGCTTCCTTCGTTGACATTTTCCTCCCATGCTGACTGCTGTCCTGAGTTTCCACCAGGCTTTTATGGGTACTTAATTAAAACCTAATTAAATGCAGGTGCACTGGAAAGGTTGCCCAGTTTAGCTTAAGTTAAGAACATGTGGACAAAGAGTGCATTGGGGCACGTTTTTCAGGGAATTCACCAGCAAACAACCACTTAATAACATGTCAACATTTAAGAACTTCTCTATATTAAAAGAAAAAGTCACATCTTTCTGATTGTGACCTTAGGGGTAACGTGATACTCCATCCATCCATCTATCAAACCATCGATTTTCTTTTACCTGCTTCTTGTTTTCCGGATCACGGAGGAGCTGGTGCTTATCTCCAGCTGTCACAGTGCAAGAGGTGGGGTAGACCCTGGACAGGTTGCAAGTTGGTAATATTACAATATAACTTAAAAGTAAAAGCCTCGAACACTGCAGTATTTCAAGAGACCTAATTGTATTTTTTATAGTAGAGTATTTATTCTGTTATGGAAAAAAAAACCAATGAAACTATTTAATGTGTATAGACTCTTTAATAAGAGATTGGTTCAACAGAAATAATTCCATCGTCCATACCATGATCATCCTTTCTTTGATTATCACCAATAACTCAGTCAATTTTACAAATGTTACACAAAAAATTATGGTAGTTATAGCTGAGAGACACTATTAACAAGCACTAATAGATTGCATAAAAGCTTTGTTTTAAAACTTTGTCTTGCAAGGCAGTGGGCAAAATGCATTTTTTTAAGAAATGGTACTTTTTGTTTTAGGACTTTTTATGTCTGCTTCTGTTTTTGATGTTTAATCCCTCAAGTGAAGGGTGCCAGTGTTGTACATATCTGGAGGAATGCTCTGCTATTTTTAGAGACTAGTATTGTTATTAACCATCTCTTTTAACTAATAAGATTATTGCTGCTGCACTAAGGTTTAATACTGTCTACATTTAATCTTATGTACAAATAAATATGTTAACTAAGAACAAAAACTCTGTAAAAAAAAAAGTTCAGGCATTGATGATGATCCTTACCATCAAAAAAAATACTTTTTTCTACCATGATAACCCGATGATCTGTGCTATGGCAGCAGAAATTAATGTAAACAATGTAGCTTTTGTAAACAACTGGGAATAAATCAGATTAATGTGGCCACATTCCAGTTTAGACAGTCATTTAACTAACAGATGGCGCATTTTGTTTAGTGTGGTTTCAAGGGCAACAATGTGTGTGGCACTAAACTCCACGGAGCACCATAAAGAAGCATCACGGAAACCATCTGGCCATCTCGTGGGATAGTTTAGCACTGCAGCGCATACATATATTTGAAATGGGACAAGGACATTTTTTGTCATAAATTTCATCCTGCTTCTTGTTTCTTATTTGTCATATGTCTCCTTGGGCATATTTCTGGGGCAGCTGGGTCCTTTTCCCGGTTGGAAGCATTGTTGAGGGATTGAGGTTACCTCAACGTAGGTGTGAAGAGATGAGAACAGCTGGAATGTCTAAAGACTCCATTTAAATGCATTGTGAGAACAGATAGGGAAAGGTGGGAAAGAGAGGGCCAGATAGCCAGGGAGACGGATGGTGGAGTATACTCTAAGAGACAGCAAAGTAGAGATGGTGGAGCATGTTTCTGAGGAAGAGAGGAAAAGAGGGAAGGGAAAAGAGAGGGAGGACAGGAGATGGTTCTGATATTGATGCCCAACTCAGTCATAAATCCTGAAAACCTGAACTCTCATATATCTATTTTTTGAAGATTAAAAGAGTCCCATCCTCCCTTCTCCTTCCTGCCAGACACTGCCTTTTTTAACACTTCTTGTTTTTATATGAATTATACATTAAACTAGAGTATATGTCGTTGATTAAAATGCACATTTCTGAATTTAATGAAGCAATACAAGATAATTTTATCCTGATATTCATCAGTAGTGATACAACAGCAGAGCAACACAGGATTACACAGTAACATATTCACTGGGACACATTCAAACACACACAGAGTTGTTTATCTGGAGGCAGCCATTGAGGCGTTACTGACAGTGAGGGCAATGTGTCTCAGCGTAGTGAAGCAGGAAAGACGGCACGCTCTACAATTAGGTAACCCAAATACTACTGAGTGCACGCTCTCTTTCCTGCTGTCTCTCAGTTTCTCTCTACCACTGCACATCACCATGAGCCATGACTCTGAAAGTGGTATCTCTCTTTATCTATCCCTGCCTCTGTCTCTTCTCTGCCAGGTTTGAAAGAGCAGTGATGAAAAACGGGGGAGGGGGGGAGTGGGAGGGCAGAATAAAAGTAGTTTCATTCAGAGGGACAGAAAATGAAAAAGACAGTGAAAGGAAGCAGGTGGCCATGTGAAAGAGGCAGTTTAAACTATCACTGATTCTGCTGGTTCTTATCTGTCACCGCTTTGCTCCTCTCTCTCAGCACAGCCAGAGCTCCCCACAACCAGCAGTTCATCTTCAGCCAACGCTCGAGGGGACAGAGAAAGAGAGGTGGTGGGAGACAAGGGCAAAGTGTAGCAGTCAAAGACAAAAAAAAAGCAACATGCAACAATGGAGACACGAGCAACTGATAAAGAAAAGAAGGGCAAACAGTAGAGAGTATTGATTGAATTCATTAGGGCTACAATGAGTGATGGTGAAGTGCTGATACGTGTCTGTGGGGTGTGCAGTGTCCATATTCTAAAGAGAATCAATTTACTGTTTAAGGTTAATAAACAATAACTCAGAGACAAGAAGAATACTAATGTTTATTAAACGTCACACACAAATGATGCTGAATATTTTCTCCCACTCTGTTTACACTCCCTTTCACATATGCACACAGCACACATGCTGCTGGCCTGTTTCTTGCGGCTAATAGTTGATGTTTACTTGCAGCAACAGAGGGGATAATGATGTGACTATTAACTGCTCTTCCTTTTCTAATGATGCAAACAAATTGTGATGCCAGTCATTTTCTGCAATGGCACTGTTAATCTCTTTTCTACAATCTGTTAGGGTGTTACGAGCCTCCAGAGGGAAAACCATGCCCCTCATTCTGCTTTCAGTTAAAAACAAATAAAAATTACAGTAATACAAATAATCTGCCCTTCTGGTAACTAAAGCCTGCATTTTTTTTTCCAGAGCCTTCATTTTTCTTTTTTGGTGCCCTGCAGTGTTGAATGTCCTCAAAGAGCATTGCAGCCTCTCACAGCATTATAAAATATATTATTTTATTGAAGCAATAAGCAAAGCTTAAAATTTTCAGTGGTCTATGTCTTAACAAAAGGGCAAACATTCATTTATCTTCCTTTTTTGGGGCTTGTTAACTCCATTCTCTTGTTCTTCCTTCATAGTGGCACAATTGAATGACTCACAGCTGCTTGAATCAGCCCAGTCAGATCCAGCCTGAGCTATTTTTAGCCTGCCCATTAAGAAGTTTTGGAGTGTGTCTGCACTCCCTCAGAATGCTTAAGCATTAATGTTGCAGCAGCAGCCGAGACTGACATGAACGGAACATTTAAAAGGGGAGGGTAGCATAGAAAGGGTAGCAGTGAGAGAGAGATGGTGCAGTGAGTTGCAGAGGAATCATACAAAAAGTCAACTGGCCACAGTTGTGTTGCTATTAAAACTGGTTTCTTTTTGTAGCTTTCAATTTGTCTACTCATGTCCAAGGTGCAGGCTCACTGAGTATTTCTCATACTGTGATTTATTTGGACAGTAATAAAAATAATTTGACAATATTATTTAATTATCTTCAGCATGTTAATGTGCTTTCTGAAAATGCTGATACCAAAAGCTATTTTATGTTTATTGCCAATATGATTTAGCCTACAGTATCCCATGGCAATATTAGCTTTCAGGTATTTCTTTTTTGTAGTGTTACATTATATTAGAAGACTTCTTAGATAAAATTACAATATGGATGGACTTGCCTATAGTGCGAAAGATTTGGCAGTTTATGGAAATAGTCACATTCTGCAGTCTAAAAGACTGGATATTCATGACCTTATTCTCAGCAAATGTTCCGCTATGCAATCTAAATTGAGGGAGATGATTAGACTATCAGGAGAAATAATATCTGACTGGCACACACGGTGTCTGTCCCCACTTTTTAAGTACCTACTCCTCTGCGGTACTACTTTCTTCAGCTGTTTGTTTAATCATTCATCAAGGTTGACCTCAGACATTGGCTCACTTAGTATCAGTGATTTTTATCCGTTTTTATTAGGACAACATTTTTGTCAAAGTGGTGTTTTTCGTGCTGTGGTGGACCCCTCCTCATTTTTATTAACTTAAGCTAGCAGACAGGTGAACATGAGAGTCAAGGCCATTTGTCAGGTGTCAAAGTTGAGTGGTGTTATTGCGGCCAGTGTTTTATACAGAGGAGTTGTGATGGCAGCAATACTGAAGATGCTTTCAAAATGGCAGTTTTAATGAGAAAGATCCCCAGCCCCCACTGCACCACATTTAGGAGTGAGAAGTTTGGAGGTTTGGTGGCAGACCTTGTGAATACTGCTGAGCTGCCGGCCTAGGATTTGCATCATTTCCTCTGAGTGTTGGTGGCCTCAAATACCCCAAAAAGAGAAAAAAGTTTCAAAATCCACATTTCAGTCAGCTCTGACAACATGAAGAGTGACAGAGAAGAAGACAGGTAGGATGTCAGTATGGATCAGGAGAAAACAATGACAAGGAAGACAAAAATGCAATTCTCCATGTTGTGTCCTCCTCCCTAATCTATAAGTGTTAACACCTTTTGCCAGAAGTTACAAACTGCAGTTTTTCTGCTGGAAGGGCTTTTACAGAGCACAGTTTCTCCTCTCTGAAGATGAGGAGGCAGTTCAAATTGTGCTGGAGGAGGAAAAAAGTTTTAGCTATTTTGCTTGATATTTCTTTTGTCCAGAAAAAGGAATTGGATTGATGTGCCCCATATTGAGCTTAAGTTTAATCTTCAAATCCAAAACATAAACTCAGATTGCTGACACACAATGCTCTATCCAAGCAGGTAAATAGTTCTAGTTGAAAGAGTTTGCACGATACTTATTTTCCCCTGTTTAAGGTGCTGCTGAAACTGTGGGATTCCCAACTCTGTGTGTCCTCCTTGTGGCTGGATGTAAAGCATCATCTCCTTTGTATGGTGATATGATTAACCTCTAGTCTGGCACACAGCTTGTGTGTGTTCTCAGTTTGTTGAACAGCAAATCGAACATCCTCTCCAGGGAGAATTCGCTGTACAAGAAGTAGACATTCAACATCATGCACTCTGGGATGCCCACTCTCAGTTGGAAAGAGGCAGATATCACTGGATTGTGCAGAAGTGCACAGAGTCTTATTAAGAAATGAGGACTGTGCAATCTGTGGTGGCTGCACTAGTGCATCTAAGAAGGAAGTACTATTGAACATGTTCTCTCTGCTCAGCCCAACAGTGCTATTACTGAGCTTATTGTGATTTGCTCATCACGTTATAGGCCCTCTCAGGGCTATCTTTTCCTGTTGTTGGCACTGACAGCAGCAGCAAAAAGAAAATGTAACAATATATCTGTGTTATGAGCTCAATCTCATTTTGGGGACCTTCTGTTCTGGCAACAGCTTCTCAGCTCCAGATAGAGGATGTTATTGTGGTATATGAATCACAAAAAGCCCACTAAATATGTTTTGGTTGAAAAGACACCAAATAATCCTTAAATATCTTGACTAAAATTCTACTAAATTTGGTGAAAAAGGAAGAACACATAAACTCACATTTCACTTAGTTTCAAAACGTAATTAGAATTCACTCACTTGAGATATAAACTCAAGACCTTGACTTTACCAGAATATCTCATAACTGATTGAGCTAAACAGCCACAGTTTTTTACAGAAACACTACATTTTAAATTGCTGATCGTGAGATTGGCAATAAAACTCTGAAGCAGTCATACTGAGGATTTAAACTTTCTATATTAAATAATAAAATAACAATGAAAAGTCACAAAACAATTTGTGGTAAAAAGAAAATGAATAAAAATCACATTTCGCAGTATTTTGAATACCAGCATCAAATTACCAACATAAAATAGCTGTTCTTTCTGTTTATTTTTCTTTAATTCTAATTTTTGTTGGGTTTTAGAAGTTGTTCTCTATCTTTGTTTGCTGCCTTGTCATATGTAGAAAGTTCTCACCTTTTTATTGGCACTTTAACACAGCAGTCCTCCAAACACCCTGATAAAATCCTCACCACATAACATTACTGTTTTTTGCTGGTTTGTGAGATATCACCAAACAAGTCTTGACAGTGATTCTACTGTGCAGTATTAATAGTTTTACTTAAGAAAAAAACATTTTCAAGCACCTCTTTTAGTAAGTATTAGTTATAGAAAGGCTAAAAATAAAGCACTGAACACATGCAGTCCACAAATGACTGTATGCACTTGCTGCTCTGAGTAGTCTGAATCTGAATTTCGGAACAAAAGTTCAGCTGAAAGGCTGAGCAACACAGACAGAATTTATGAAAGCACCTGTTTGTAAAATTCAGTTAATACTGTGTGTGGGCTCAAATTTGTTAGCATACAAAACATATCTGGGACACAAACAATCAAAGTGAAAATATTAAAAAAAGAGAATAACAGCAAATGGGAAAACTTACAGTGCTTGGGTTGCTGATCAGTGGTGTAATTTTATAACTCTACTAGTGACTGTTGTGATTGTATGGATGGCCCTGTTGCAGTTCATCAAAACACAATCTGGTATGTCATTGTTGTAATCAGAGCGATTTTCTCTTGAGAGCCATTCCGTGACAGGTGGCAAAATGGAATCTTTTTCAGAAACTGAGGAAATTCTGAAAATTACATTTTTTTTTATGATTGGGATATAAAAACACTTGATAAACGATGAAAAGATTTACTCAGTGATTAATTATTCATGCAAATTAGGAGCTGGGTGTTCTTGGAGCATCAGTATAAAACACAATTAAGGAAAGAACATCCAAGAAACCAGAACTAGATAACATTCTTAAAGTCCACATGAGAATGCTTGAAACGAAAATACCCCCCCAAAAAAAGAAGAAGAAGAAAAAGAGAACCAAATATTGGCTGCGTTTATGAATCCTGCCATAGTGGGAGTGGATTTTACATTTTTCATGTGAGGACTGTAGTCACCAAGCAGCATTTAAATTGTAAATCTTTTTCTTTGAAATGTTCATTTTTTATGAAATAAGCATCTGGCACTCAGATGAGATATATATATATATATATATATGGAAAAACTTATTTTAGTTAGAGCAGTTAAATGCAAATATAAACAAAATGTTGGACACATAACAGTACATACCATGTTCACATTTTAAGACTTAAGCATGCTGACCTGGAAGCCTTAGCTTTTCTTTTATTCTTGCATCTCTTCCTTCCACTGTTTGTTTTCAGTGTGTCATATTATCTACATTTCAAGGACATGTTCTGTCTTCACCCTTCATACTTTCGCTCTCATGCAAACAATGAATAATGAAAAGGTGTCTGTGTGTGTGTGTGTATGTGTTAACAAGGCCAGCTGCAGAGAAGACATTGGTCCCATTATTTTTGCTTATATTACTTTTCCCTCTGACTGCTGAAGGAGACAAGTCATTTTTAAATCCCTGTTTTGGTAAATGTCTTTTTTTGTTGTATGAAACATGCCTCCATTAAGGTCTTGTCTCAATAATCAGGACTCTTTTAAGCAGTGATATATATTCTGAAAATTTAAACTTGATGTCCAAAAAGCATGATTCGTTTTTTTTTTTCAGCTGTATGGTTTGTGCATTGTATCAAATGATGTGGTTTTCATTTTGGCTCCCATATAAGTTTTTTGATGAGGTAAGCATTTCTCATTTAAAATTCACAGCCAAAACCTTTGAAGGAGCTCATTTCAGCAACAATTCAGCTTTTACTGGTGTTTTAGTGTTTAGATAAGTCACAAACATTAAAAATATAACTTTTGTTTTTATAAACATTATTTGTGAACGTTAGTAATTGCATTTCATTAAAAAGTAAATTTGTCCACATATAGGAAGACCTGTAGCAGAAGCCTAATGTTAGATGTATTTGTTTTGGTTTGGTTTGTTAAGAAAATGATTTTTAACCTTACATTTACCCAGTGAGTGGATCTATACTGTATATTAGAAATGAATGGTTAGTTTAAATTCCCCCAGTCACTATTTTCAGTGTTTCAGTGAACCACCCAGTGGCAACCTGTTTTAGTAAGCTTCTTTTATAGTTGCAGGAATTAGTCTGTTCCAAATAGAGATTTTAAGTCAGTCATCAGTAACTCTCCAGCGCGGACATGTAAAATGCAGAGAGAGTATGCAAATCCAGGCACAGAGGAGCAGTGCATGTGCATGCAAATCGACTGACTTTTATTCAACTTTGTGCTTATACACACACACACACACATTTTACTCATTGTCTATATTCTGTGTGGAGTCAGCAGATGGATTTGCATAGCCAACTAATCCATCTTATTAAAAGGAGAGACAGAGAAAGAGAAATAATAAGGCACAGGTTCTGAGACATGTCTTTGGCATTAAAATTTAGCTGAGTCAGTGTAATAGACAGGCAGCACAAGAAGAGTCCTGTCTCATAACCCTTGAGAAAAAAAATCATCTCAAAGGGACATTAAGTTACTTAAGTCCCATATTTTAAGGTGTCTGTGTGGAGGTGGTGGTGGCGGGTTTGTATTTTGTTTGTTGACCAAAGAGTGATGGCAGTTATCTGTACCTTTCATCAGAATTCAGTCAAGTGTGTTAAACCATCTCACTCTGTGGAGGACAGATCCATAACAAATCATAATAGATGGCAATTCTATTTGAACAATGAATCAACGCTGAAACAGGTTTGACAGTTGAGCAGAGACGTTTCACATTTAACAGAGGCTGCACTGCAGGACAGCGGGTCACATGCATGCACACACGTGCACGTGCGCAAACAGAAATAAAAAGACACAGCAGGGCAGGTCACTGCAGCTCTCTAAAGGTAGATTATTTCCCACCTTCATGGCTGCTTTCATACACTTTTCACCTGTAGTTCTTTAAAGTAATGTGTGGACACTGTCTCTCTCTGGAAGTTAATTTGCCTAATTTGTAACTATAAATAAAACATGATTTCCAAATAAATATTCAGGTTTTACAATGTAAATGAAAAAAAGAATTATTCAAACCCAAATTACCAAATTGAAAATACAAAAAGCATATCACCCTCTGAAATGTTAAAAAAAAAATTTGACAGCCATATGCTTATTTAAAATTTTACTATTACAGTAGCTGAATGGGAGCATGGTTACCACTCTGCTGCATCACCTTTTTTATAACAATGCAAGGTTCCAAAAATTACAAAAATTCTAAAGCTGAGGCAACAATAATACATAAATAAACTGTTGTTCTACTACAAACTTTGGTGAAAAGGTCTATGCAGTTTGTGTTGCTTTTTGTTTTTGTAACAGTGTCAATCTTCTGCTGTTTTACATGAGTGAGCAAGAGGTAATCAGTTAAATCAGGTTAAATTGGGCACAGAATAAAACACCATGAAAGGGAAATTGAATTAAATGATTTCTCTTAAATTTCCCAGAAAATTGCATTAATCTTTCATCTTTCATAAGTTCTAGGTCTTTTTGCATACAAGTTGTGATTTGTCACAACAAATCAATTATAGCATTGTCTTAAAATTAGTAATTATTGCAATATAATTAAAGTAATGCAGGTTTATTGTTAATACCCTAAATTTAGCTCTAAGTTTTGCTGTAACCATGTAAGAACTGAAAAATTATCTTAAGGTTGACGTCTTATGTAACCAAAGTCATGTTTTAAACATTTGAAATCACACTGGAATTCATATAAAAAATGTATTTTGTCCTTTTTGTTTTGATGAACTAGATTTCTTTCATGATTTTTATAGAAAATAATATGAGAGCTACCAAACGTAAACTTGTTCAAACTTTCTTTTTTCTTTCTTCTCAGCACGAGTCTTTTACACTGCTGGCGAGTTTGATGATGAAAACTAAAATAAATCTGTTTTTATATGAACAAATCTGTTCAGTTTGTCAAAGATTTAAATTGGTATGGATTTTTACAAGTTTTTTAAAGACCATAAATCACTTTTACACACACATTTAAACATATCATCATGTATCATCAACATGTCATCTCAGGTTGGGTTCTCTCATTTCTATCTTTTATTTTTATATCTTTACATTGAAATGTTGTCTTTACTATAGCCCAGCTGATAACTTTCATTTTTACTATTAGATAAACTGCACTGAAGAGGAGATACAGAGATACGATGTTGTAACTTTGAATCAGGTTCTAAGAGACTCAGTATGCTGAACATTTAGGTTTCATCGTGAGTAATCTCATCAATTTGACTTGCAAGCATTTTTTCCGCTGTAACAAGGTTACTCTTTGCAACCTTCTTCTTTCAAAACATATTCACAAGGCTACCCGCTTAAAAGGTAAAGGAGTGTATTTTTTATTTTTAGGTGAAATAGAAAATTAGCAGATATTGAGTTGTGTCTAAAGAAACTATATTTTTAGACATAACTCAATATCTATGTATTATCTACGTATTAATATGTATGTATTTAAATAAACTACATTTTTAAATACATATACAGTATGTAGATTAGCACCATAAAATTACAGAAAATTAAGACTTTAAGGGTTTTTTTTGCATATAAGCAGAAATTCAAATGTCATCAACAATCTCAGTGATAAAGTTGCTCCTCACTCGTCTGCTTTTGTTCCTTCAGAGAATTTGTTTGAGTGCATCTTTGCACAGCTTGACCTCAGCCTCAGACGTGAGCTGCGGTGAGCCATCACTGTGTTTGAGGAGCTTGTAACGTAGTTACTTCTTGTTGTTGGGTTTTAACTGAATTATTCAAGGATTTTTCCTCTTTGAGAGAGCTGAGGTATTTATAGGCGTTGGTCTTCTGCCTCTGATACTTACATGGCAACAACAAGCTCTCCAAAGGCTCTTCAACAAACGAACCAATTCTGAGGGAGAGGAGGAGGAGAAAAGCAGCAGAAAAGCAGAAATATGAAATATATGCTGGAGTTGTTTGCTTGAGGCTGAAAGAGAGTTGGACATTAAGGCCACAAGCAGTGACACACAGTTTTGATGCTACTTGTCCACAAAGTCTATTTTTTATTTTTTTAAGAAGATAAACAGCTTTTAACATAAAAATTCCGCTAAGGAATGTTTAGCTTTCTGCACAAAATGGACTTTTCTGAAGCGGTTTTGATTGTTTAAAGGCAAAGACGAGATGGAAGCTAGTTCTTTAGTATTTCATACTGGAAGATGGACAAGTGGCAAGGAGGACGGACAACATCTCTGTCAAAATCTTGGAAGAAACTGAAAATAGTTTGAAATGGACTGTTGTCCAGTCATGGTCTCAGGTCTGCCTGTGATGTGTAGCAGGATAGATGGAGTAGTAACAGTTGTGAAGACCGAGCCAACCAACCTCATTCATCAGAATCTGTACTGGGGTGAGTTTATCCACAATCTGTAATGTTGTTGTCACCCACCACCAAAGGCGAAAGTGGCACGATCATCTTTTTGTCTGTGTGTGTGTGTGCGTTTGTCTGTAGCATTAGCAAAATATCTCATGAACACTGAATGTATTTTAATGAAACTTTTATCAACAGCTGATTAACTTTTGGTGTCAACTTGTTTCAAGTTGGCTGCCACAGCAAAGTCATCTTAGCCAATAGAAAAATGGCCAAAACTCAGTCAATTTTACAGGTATTGTACTAAAATATGGTGTGGTAGTAGCTGAAACTTGTCTCTATTTTAAATGGTCTGTTAGCAAAATATATCATGAACCACTGGATGGACTTTAAATGAAACTCAGAAAGTAATTATTGGCTTCACATCTTAAGCTTGTTAAATTTTGCAGTCAACCCAAATTAGGATGACCGCCATAGCCAGCTGATTGTAGTCTAATCTGAAATGCTTATGGCTCAGAGAATTTTACAGAATAATTAGCCTTGATTGGGTGCAATGAAAGGAAACATTAATAGTGAAGAATCTTGAAGAACTTGAATGTTTTTTTGAACCTATGTTGGTTTCTAACCTTTTACTACATGGATTTGTCCAAAGTATATTTTTTGTTGTTGTTGTTGAGATTATCCTTTTTTCTCAGCGAAACACGACTTCAGCAATAGGAAGCTGTTTGTTGTTGCTGTTGTGTTCTTTAACATAAGCATGTTTGTTGTCGATAGTGTTTTTTTGTTTTGTTTTTTAAAATAAAAGCACCAGTCAGACACATTAGCCCATTAAAAAAAAATCAGTTGGTAGTTTTGTCAGAACTTAAGGCTCACATTTGAAATCCAGTTTTCTAATTTATTTAATTACTTGAGCAACCGTCTGTTGTTGCTAATGAAATATGATGAGACAGATCAGGCTTTTTAACTCGTGGGGTTTAGTCAAACTGTTCAGCTCCCACATTCGATAGCCTTGATATCTTCTCGTTTACTGGCCTTATTGAATTTTGCCTTTATTAAAAGCTTGTCTCTTTAATGAACCATCAGTATTTGCGTTGTCATTGTCTTATTCTGTGATCAAAGCGGCTTCTTAGACCGTGACGGAAAGAAGAGCATTAAGTTTATATCAAACAGGCTATCTCCTCACTCTTTCTTTTTCCCTTTTCTGGCCAGTCAGTTTTGGTGTTTATAGAGCTCAAACTTTACAGTAGCTTACTTTTTTGTGAAGCCTGTACTACACAAAAATGTAAGCTTGTTGTTCAACCACCTAAAGTAATTAAATGTTATCATATTCCGACTTATATTCTGTTGGAACTGTGTGAAAAATTTATTGTTCCTCAGAATCATAAAGTATACCAATCTGTTAATGAGCATCACTTTTGGAGGATGTTCTGTGAGCTGTAAAAACTCACACCACACCATTTATATCCTGAGTATTCTGGCTTTACAAAATCCATTTAAAATACAATTTTATTATAATGTCCCATTTTAATGTCTTAAGCAAGAACACAAACTAGAAATTCTTTAGTGCTTTGCATTTCTAAACCAAATCCGTGCAGAAGTCTAAATATGTAAACGAGTCTGCAGTAAAACGAGAGTACTTTGTATCTTAACAAGCTGTTGCATCTGGCTGAGTGACCCCAAGAATACTGTCAGCTGAAACAAAAGGATTACAAAACTCGTACAGTTAGATAATTTTGCAAAAAATGTAAAAATCCCATTACCTTTTACTTTTCAGCTGTGTTTAAAAAAAGGAGCCAGTACAAACTAAATAAGAGTAAGGTTGTAAGGTTATATATAAGTCTGTGTATTCTGGAACAAATACAGGAATATAGTCATTTAAAATTTATTGTGATTTTTACCATTTAACACTTTCATGAAACCTAAAATCTTGTTTGTGGTTTAGCCCAATTCCAGTTGAAGATCAAACCTATACAGTCTGCTTTTAGTCTCCTTTTTTGTACTCTATCACACTGTCGTATTGAGAGCATAACTAATTTTATCAGCAGTGGGTGGAAAAAGAGTCACCTATTCTCATTTGTAAGTATGATTCATAAGGTTAGTAAAAATGTAAAGGTTACATGAGGAGGGAAATGTAAATAAAGACACTGGTCTGTTCTTTGTGATGTGTGGATGTGGGTTAGCCTTGTTTCTACCTGTACACTCCCAAAATGTCCATGTTAGATATGTGGAACATCTGGCACAAAAGAGAACAAAGAGAAAAGAGGATTTGGTCTTCCTCCCTGCCTTTCACCAAACAAGCGTCTTATAGGCTGCAGATTCAGCATTTTTCTGATTATGTTAAACACTGCTTTAATATTCAAGGTGTTTGGAGGCCTTTGGGTTCACTACAATCTGTATGTTGTCTTTTGTCTGAGATAAATATGAACAAGGAGGCAAAAAGACAGGAGAGAAAGTGGAGATGTGTGGAAGGATGGGATCAAAAAGTCAATGAGGCCCACTTGATAAGTGTGTGCGTTTGTGCTAATGTGTGTGCAGGTTTGTGTGCAACTTTATCAGCGGTGAAGCAGCATAGGTTAATTCTCATTCAGCAGGTTTCTCTGTGTGTCCATTTTGGTTTGTGTTTCCATTCATCTGTGTGTCTGTGTGTGTGTGTGTGTGTGTAAGATGTAGCTACTGCGTCCTTCAAACAAGGACAGTAAAGGCGTTACAATCTGTCCACATGGACCGTGGGCTAAAAAAAGAGACGTGTGCAGCAGAAATGTAGCATTTTATTAAAACAATAGAAAACATGACGTACTGTAGATTTAGGTTGATGATAAACATGCTTTAATCTCAGCAATACAAATTATGGGAAGCCATCAAAAACCAACAAACACCATTCATTCCTAATTTTATCAATTAATTATTGTTCATACAGAACAGACGGAAACCCTTTCAATGAATTCACGAATGTGAGATAAGAGGGAAAAGTCCTACATTTTTAGGGTTTATTTGGCAGAATTGTTGGCAGCAGAAGAAAACACACACACACACACACACATTCCTCTCAGACAAACTCCTGCTTAATCTTCACTTACTCAGGTCTTAGCTGCTCTTTATACCTCAAAGTGGCTGGTCTCAAAAGGGCTGTAATTGGCTAAAGTCTCCCATCACACTATAGATTTTCTAAATCCTTAAAAGAGAATTTAGAGAAGAAAAAAATCTAGTTTGTTATAAGAGCGTTTGAATTTAAATATCAGTTTGTTTTTTTATGAAACATTTGCACAATAATGGGGAAAAAAACTAACTCTTCCACTTTTTAGTTGCAATCCTTGTCACCCAGCTCATCATATTTTTCCTCACCTGCTATTTCATGGTTCTCTACTGGGAGCTTGGGGGTTCTGTGCAGAATCTTAGTTGTTCCTTAGACTGTGCTGTTCCAGACAGATATTTCTGAGGCGCTTCCTTCTGTTGTCTAGTTTGTCATGGCTTAAGGGTTTTTGTTTTTGGTATTGGCTTAATTGTGTTTTGATTACTTGGATTTTTTTTTTTTTTTCATTATTGTGATTAGAAGTCCTCAACAGTCCCTGGTTCCAGCCCTTACACACCACCTGATTTTTAATAGTAAGCAGCACACATGTTTCCACCCATTACCATCCCTAACAGTATTTGTACTCTTTGTTTTTCCTCAGCTAGTTTAGAGATCATCCTGTTAGATGCTGTTAGTTCCTGCTTTTGTCAAGTCTCATTATGCTGCTCTGGATTCTTGTGTTTGAGTTTTACTAAAAATTCAAGTTTTGACCGTGAATCCAACTCCAGCTTTTGGGTTCAAAACTTTCAAATGTGTAACATGTGAGCAGTTTTATGTTGAGTTTTACTTTTTAGTTAAAGAGTGCATGTATTGACTTGAGGTGCTGTAGCATGTGAGGCTTTTAACCCTTTGAATATTTCTCTCCAGCACTGTTACTACTTGTTATGGTAAACACTAAATCTTTAAGGTTTATGTGGAAAGGCCCGAGGTCCAGACAGCTTGAGTCAACACCTGATGCTGAGTCAAATCCACCCGCTTGCTTCGTGCTCACGGTGAATCCAGCCTCTGCTGGGAGGTCTGCGGCCCACACCTTTCACCTACTGTGAACCACCCAGACGTCCGACAAGACTCAAATTACCATGACAGA
>NC_051440.1:17285123-17289711 GCF_001649575.2 Kryptolebias marmoratus | reverse complement strand
CCCGGTCACAGCAGGCTGGGTGATGTTATCTTGATATGGAGGGTTGCTCTCCCCCTCCTGACCAGATAGGGCCTGAGTTTCCTCACTGTGAGGTCTCACTGGGTCAGGTTTGTGACTCGTCTCGTTTCCACCATTTTCACCTTTCACAACAGTTTAGATAGAAAAATAACTTTGGTTCAGCTGACTGTTTATGTCTTTATTTTATCTGTGTGTTTGTAGTATGTAAACAAAATAGCTTGTAGTTCTGCTTCCAGGTTAGAGTACAAGCTGATCATTTTCAAGCTTATGATGACAATAGCTGGAAATATGAGTGTAAATAAAGTTACAAAAACATTTTCTGCACCATCTGATTTTGGCTTTGTGTAGTTATACATTTAAGCATTATTCACTCATAGACTGTACAAGACTATGGTATAAAGTGTTTTTTCCTAATGTATATAGAAAATGTGAAGTATAGATTCCTGAAAACTGAGTAATGCATAAGCTGCTTCTCATATCAGAGTGCTTTAACTGTGGTACCTCTGGTCTCCTCAGTCAAAAATAAACCTAAGACAAGTAAAACCAGTTCAGATCAAGTGACCCATAAGTGAACAAAGACCTAATGAGCTTCAAATCTATCTGATGTAAAATATTTTCATAATTTGCATTATTGTTGCATCAAATTTATTCCCTTTTTGTTTATACTTTCTATCATTGTCTCTTTGCTATTGGAGCTATTACTCCTTATATATTTATTTGTGCAATGCCAAACATACAGTAAAATGTTTAAAAAGAAAGTTGACAAAAAGTTTCAGAAGGCTTTTATTAAGGACAGAGTTCTACTTAGTTTTACCTGTTTGAGACTAGAACAATGAGGAAACTCTTAAAACCTCAATTATGCTCTACAACTTTATATGTACTGCACAGCTCATGAGAAACTTTCCTTTTAGGTTGAAATTTTACTGTAGACTTGTTCATGTGCTGTATACATTTTAGTGAAGACCTTAGGTTGTACAATGAGATTTTCTCAAGATTCTTAAATTAGAAGAGGATTCTTTGCAAAGTGCATTTGAAGGCCAAGTGGTATTGTGCACTCTCAAGCAATTTTACTTCATATATTTCTCAGAAAAAAACATGACCTCCGTCTCATCTCCTCTTTATTTCTGTTTTGTCAGTACTATGACATCGTATTGCATTTTTGTTAGCTATGTCAGTGCTGTGTGAGTGGTTTATAGAGAGCAGGAGCTCTGATTCAACTGGATATACAGTCAATTCAGTCTTTTTAATTCAAAAGCTTTTTCGTTAGAGCAGTAGTTTTTTAAAAGAAAAACACTTTTTTACAGTTTTTTTTTTAAATATGTTAAATACAACCTCTGATGAACAACTTAACACAAAATTTTAAACATTGATACAATTTATCAAACAAAAACTAAACCAATTTCTTAGAAATAACAGTATGGAGTAACTAGGTTCAACGGATCTACACACTCGATTAACTGATCATCAGCTGGTGGGAGCAGCTCTATGAAAGCAGACTGTTTGGCATTTTACTGGTCTGCAGTCTTCAGGTTTAATGCCAAGGTAGGGAAAAAAATCGGTCATAATCTTAGATTATTCACATGTTGAAAGAATCCAAGAGAGTCATTGATCTTTCCAGGAGTGGACGTCCCAGCAAGTTTTCCTTGAGTTCAAACTGTGCAGAGCTAAAAGAAAAAATGAAATAAAATAAATTCCAAGAGCTTCATTTCAGAGTCTACAGGCCTCAATCAAGCAGGTTAAATTTTAAATCTTATGACAGCTCAGTTAGAGGAGAAAGACTGAACAAGTATGGCTTGCTTGAAAGACATTAAATAGGCCATGAACTTTCCCAAAGGGCTTCTGTTTAAATCCAGATATTTACCAAATACTTCCTGACACCCAAATATGTTCATTCTTCTTGTTCTCTATTAGAAAAGGAGGACCTACTTTATTGTTGGACAGATGGTCATAACATTATGGCTGATCGATACACGTACAGTTAGTGTTTCATTATTAATAAGAGTATCCACCTTATAGTAAAAGCCCTTTGTCATGTCTTTTGTTTCCTCTGTGTGTGTGTGTGTGTGTGTGATGGATGAAAGGAGAGTTGAGGTTATCTCTGCTATCAGAGCCCTACTTTTAGATGCTTCTGGGCTGTACAAAATACATGACAGTTGTGATGAATGAGCTACATTTCACATTTTTAAACTGTGTCTGATATCACACACTACACACATACACACATGTGCTACACACAAAGAAACGCAGTCAATGTGCACATTCACACCCACAAATTTCACAACAAATACTAAACCTGGCTAGTTCTTTTTTCCTTGTTGCTGTTTTAAGTTAGGGGTTTTAGAATACAAAAAGCTGAATGAACATGTGTGTGGAACAGAAAGTTGTTGTCTAGTCTACATTTTTTTCTGCACATGCACCTCGTCTTTCATCACTGTTTCCTGCCTGTGCTAAAAACAAAAATGCCATGTTTTTTCTTCTTAGCGTTAACACAAATTAACTTTGAGCCCACATAAAATACCATCAAGTTCCCCTTGACATTTTTGTTCTTTTCACCTCAATAATTTCTGATTATCTTTTCAAAACCAATTTTTTTTTTCACAAAAAGTTTTCTTTTCTAACTTATTTGTTTGCCTTTATATATGTTTTTTTTTTCTCTGACACATTATCTGTTCAACTGTACTTCTGGTTCTAGAGTCAAAGTAAATCTAGACTAAACTAATGGCCACATTTTTTATACCCTCAAAGAAAGTTTGCAAAACCTGTCTGGTTGGAAACAAGGGACAGTTACATCATTCATACGGTAACCAGGAATATAATGAGAGGGCAGATGAAGGAATAGAGAAGCAAAGTGAGAAAATCATCAGCAACTACTTTTTTATAGGTTTAAATTTTGATTTGTATTTGTTAGTTTTTGTTGTGCAAATTGTTGCAAGTATTCTACCAACATTTTGTCACTTACACATACAATCACTTGTCAGCTTATTTGAATCTTTTTTTTTCTTTTGTATCGTCACTTTTTTATACCTAAAAAAACATCTTCCTAATGGGATGTAACTTTTTTTTGGAATTGCATCATCAGTTATCATTCTTCCTGCTGAATAGTTGGCATAGATGGAATCATGTGTTACTCATTCATTACTTGTATTTTCTGTAATTAAAATTGTGTTAATGAGTTTCACCATGTCAAAAGCAGTGTTAAACTTCTTAAACCCTGAGCTTTTACCTGATGAAAAGTTCTTAGCAGTTATTTTGTTTTCTCACTGCAATTTTGCAAAGTCTAAAGTTTCAAGTTTAAAATGTTTTGAACTGTTTTCTTAAAAGTTTCCTAAAAGGTGCAGACCACATAGACATCAATACACACACAGGCATCTTATCCTGTCTGTCCAAATACAACCTTGAGTTTTGCGGCACCACAGCAGTCAAAAGTTGTTATTTTTGTCACATTTGTGAATTTGGCAGTGTATGTTATTATCCATCCATCCATCCATTGTCTTCCGCTTATCCGGGGTCGGGTCGCGGGGGCAGCAGCCTAAGCAGGGAGACCCAGACTTCCCTCTCCCCAGCCACTTGGGCCAGCTCCTCCGGGGGAATCCCAAGGCGTTCCCAGGCCAGCCGAGAAACATAGTCCCTCCAGCGTGTCCTGGGTCTTCCTCTGGGCCTCCTCCCGGTGGGACGTGCCCAGAACACCTCACCGGGGAGGCGTCCAGGAGGCATCCTCACCAGATGCCCGAGCCACCTCAACTGGCTCCTCTCAACGTGGAGGAGTTATTATTGCATGTATAATACCTGTTTGTTTCTCTTTTTAACTTTATAAAATTATTAGATCAAATCCTTCCAATTGATTAAATTTTAATTACACTAATGTTGATCAATTTATTAACTTGTCTTAGTGTGACTGAGTTTTTAAGGCAGAATCATTTCAACATACTGTGACTTTCACATCACTCCCCTGATGCCCCTGCTCTCAAAGCCTTACCCAATTAAGAGTTTTAGCGTGGACTCCAAGGGTTATGTGGTGTTTAGTCAGCATTTTGCCATTCAGAGGAGATGCAGCGTGTATTATCAGGATGGGGAGAGGGCATCGATCTCTATCAGCATGCACATCGGATAAATCTGCAAACTGACTGAAACCACACACACACATACTGTACCCAATCACACACTGTAGTAATGGTACTTAGGTTCTAATACATTATTCTTTAGAAAAAAAATCTTGGGTAAAATATGCAATTATTTTACAGTTTTAAAAGCAAAAAAAAATTACCATCCAACAATTATATTCTGTTAGGTTATGATAAATGAACAATGCTAATGATAATTGCTTCTCTGTGGTAGCTTAATTCCTCCCTCTGCTCAGCGAATTCAATTATTTCTAACATTTCTAACATCCCTCTCCCTGGGCTGCCACCTCCTCTCCCTGGGCTGCCACCTTATCGTGGTGGAGGGGTTTGAGTGTCCCAATGATCTTAGGAGCTATGCTGTCAGGGGCTTCATGCCCCTAGTAGGGTCACCCAAGGCAGACAGGTCCTAGGTGAGGGGCCAGACGAAGTGCAGCCCAAAGACCCCTTAT
>NC_051440.1:17265778-17281984 GCF_001649575.2 Kryptolebias marmoratus | reverse complement strand
GTGGGGAGAGAGAAGTCTGGGTCTCCCTGCTTAGGCTGCTGCCCCCGCGACCCGACCCCGGATAAGCGGAAGAGAATGGATGGATGGATGGATTTTTAAAATTACATGCTAAAAACTGGGGCAGACACAGACTTGACATTTTGAGGATTTGTGATTTTGTATAATCATCTCTCTATAATAATACAATTCCCAAATCATAATTATGTCTCACATTTTGGTGTTTTAAATGCTGAAGAAGAAAACAAACATGTAAAAGTTGTCTCTTTAGGCTTTTAAGACCTGACCCTTTGGCATCAAATCAAACTAGAAATCTATTAACTGTACTGTAATCTATTACTGTGATATTATAGTACATAAATCAGAGTTATATATTTACAATATCCCTAAGTAATCAGCACAAAACAGAGGTCTGGTGGTAAAATTATAAAATAATACTTGACAAGTTGAATCAAATATACTACTGTGTGTCTACATTAAAAAAAGTGTTTATGTTTAGGAATATGTCAAAATCTTAATATAAACTAATAATAAAACAAGGAACACTTTGCAATACTTGCACTTTGTAGCTTGTCTTGTTAGTTTAAAAGGTATTTGATCTGTTTCACAGAGACTCGGGAGGACCGCAATAAGAGACTGTTCAGACACTACACTGTGGGATCTTACGACAACTTCACCTCATACAGGTCAGCCTCTGTTTCTGAGCGAGCATGTTTAAGCAATGTACGGGGCAGAGCCATGTGTGAAGTGCTGCACTGACTCTGATGGTCATGTTAGAAACCACTTTTTTGCCTTGTCATGGTTAGAAATGTCCACGAGAAAAGGTGATATAGTGCAGTGAAGCTGCTGCCATCTAAAGTAATGAAGCTGCCAGTACACTCTGTTCTGAATCTACAATGCAAAGCAAACTCGTTGACCTGTCTCAGCTTTAGTCTTTATGCATGGGTGCAATTTGTATAGATGCTTAAAATACCTCTGCATGCATGTATGAAAATGGATTTATGTTGTGGCTGTCATTTTCTGGCTTTTAGGTTTTGGTCTTCGTTCGACTTTCCCCGTCCTTCTGTTAAGATGACATTTTTTGTCAAGAGAACAGGAATATTTATTTTCCTCAAAATCAGATATGTTCGTAAAGAGTATAGACATAATCTACATAAGGTTATGTAATGAGGCAAAGTGCCACTTCAGTACCACATTTTATCTGTTTGAAGTAGTTTTTCTGTTCAGACATTTTTTTCCACCATCTCTAAAACCTTTCCTAAAATGTCAGCCTTATGCATTTTGTTTTTTCACAAGATTTAATGACACTTCTGTTACCAGAGTTCCACACTTAATAAATTAGTCTCACTAAAAACTTGGATAGTCTACCAATGTGAGACACTGTGTGAGGTACAGGGTATTTTTTTGATTTTGGAGTAGCAGATAAGCAAATAAAAAAACATAATCTGATCTAGATCAGTGAAGAAACTGGCAGTAAATGTAGCTTCTTGTTACTTTTCACTGCTGTTTGAAATGAAATCAAATTATAGCTAAACACTGTGTTTTTAGGTGAAAATCAGCACAAGAGAGTTTGAATAAACCATCACTTGTCAGCATGAAAGTCTTGTTTTACAAAGGTTTAATTTGACTTGTAGTATAACATCTCAGATCTAAACTATGGTCTGAAGACTGTTTGAATCAAAATGTCATAGGGCAGGTTTGTTTTGAGAAAACATTTACCACTTTAAAATGTGAGCCTTACATGGAGGGCTTTGTAAAGTCATGTAGGCGGTTTCTGAACAAAGGAGATAGCGCTTGTTGGATTTGTTGTGGTAGCAATAAATGAATTTCCAGGCACTGTTAGATGAAATCACTTAAGCAGGTTTATTTATATAATGTGCACAGAATATAGAGAGCAGTTCTGAACAGGGAAGCTCCAAATCAAAGCTCTGCCCCTCCAAGTCAACACAGGTGCTTTTATTAAAGATATTGAAATACTGGACCAGAAGGAGGAGTTAGAGAAAGGCAAGTCAGTCTGGTTCCCAAGGGAAGAAAATTCAACATCACTTCTATAAACAAGTTCATTCTGTGAGAACCCATGGGACTTGGAACAGAAGTCATAACATTCAGGACTTATAAATAACAGGTGTTACCCTATAGTAAATTCTGCCATTACACATTAATGCAGCGTTTTGGATCATAGAGCTAAGGTGAAAAAGGATGAAAAGCTTTAAACTGACCAAGCTACTCGGTGATGCTTCACCAACGCAATATTTTGTGCATAATAATTAGTGCAGAAGTGGATAGATAGCATTTTATGAAACCAAACTTTTAACCTCCCTCCTGCAGAAAGGTTGGTTATGGGTCTCCTGGCTCCAGCAGCAGGAGCTCTGTATTTCCCGGGTAAGTCTAAGAATCGAGTGTTTGCAACTGAGCTAATGACAATATAGCGCCTGACCAAGCTGAACTCCAGCGCTCTATACCTGCCACATTCAGAAGAGAAATTGGCTGATAATGTTAAAACGTTCCCAATAACTACATTTGTGGTTTCTTTGAAGGCATTCAGGTGTAAATGTGCAGCAGTCCACAGTAGTCAAAATTATATTGCAATTTATATTTTGCTATTTATTTACACTACCAAATGGCTACTTTATATGTTTTTCAGGTAACAAAGAAGAGTTAATTTCACTTTTAGGCATTGGAAATTATCTAAAAATATTTTCATGTACAACCAATAACTTCTTTAAATATTCCACTTTAGGTTGTTTTCACATGAGGAACTGATTGTGAAAATATTAATTTTACACAAAAGAACTTAATGCTTTTATTGTCTTTGTTGCTCAGAGCTATTGTTCTAACTGTGCTTTTGGCTCAGAGGCTTTTAACAAGTGCATGCTTGAAAGACTCACTCTGAAAAATTTGTAAAACACCACAGGTTAATACCACCTAACAACTTCCTCCCTTGAAGATTCGGAAATCAGACAGTGATGATCTGCTTTGCTTACTTTCGCTTTCCTTTTTTTCTGTCATTAACCAGGGAGAAATATCGCATTGCAGCCATCTCTGTCAGGTTTTTTTCTTTTTTTTTTTTTTACAAAATCCCTAAGCACTCTACTCAGCTGGAGTCTCATCGGAAGGATCAGCCAGAAGGTTGATTCGGTCTTAGGGTTTATCCCACAGATACTTCAGTCACACACTCGCACTTGTTCTTTGTCTCTTTGTCACCTGTGTGTGTCATCTGAAAATGCTCTTACAACTCCTGGAAATCCCTAGCTGTATTCTTGGCTTTTGACTTGATGGGGAAAGTAGGTACAAGTGTGTGTGTGTGTGTGTGTGTGTGTGTGTGTGTGCCTCCATCTCCTCCCACCACTCTACCCCCCAACCGACCGACCTTCCTCACTCCCCTGCCCTCTCCCTTCACCCTCTTTCTTTGTGTTTGCGAGGATGGTGTTGAATTCATACATGCTATCCCTCTGCTATCTTCTCGACAGTGACTACATCGTAGAGGAGAAGAATGCTGTTTTACAAAAGAAAGACAATGAGGGGTTTGGTTTTGTCTTGCGGGGAGCCAAAGGTACGTTATTCACTCAGACACACATCACTGCTGAAACAATCACTTCCACAACACCTTTGTTTCATTGTTCCATGTGTGTGTGTGTTCTGGTCCCATGAGTAGTTTGGTGATCTGAGTCACTGAGTTCAGATCAGACAGTAATGTGACTGAGTCAACAGCACAGCCAGCTTTGGTCAACACTCAGTTTATTTACTGAAATGTGCTCAGGCATGTGTGTATGTACATGTGTGTGTGCATGTGCGTGTGTGTGTATAAGTGAGGGAAAGAAGGAGCATGTAGACCTTCTGGTAGCGTCATCCTTGGCCGAGCCGTCAGCTAGCTGTCCCATCTGTTCATCGCACATGGTGTTGAGCTTGAGTAGAGAAACACTCCTCCTCTCTGATTCTTCTCTTTTTTTTTTTTTTTTGCTCTGCCTGTCCTTGTTTTTTGCTCCTGCCTGCTCTCCTCCACTCCCCGCATTTCATATCCTTCCTGTCAATTATCATCTCTAAATACCGTCATACCTTCCGCTTTTTGACCGCAATCACCTTTCAGCTGGTCTCTGTAATCACAAATTCATTTTACTCACACACGTGCCAGCTCTCCTGCTCAGGCTGGTTACCATGGGAACCTGTTCCTCGGCAGCTTGCCGGGAGTCTGAGTGTGCTTTACTGCTCTATCACTCACTACCATGAATCTTGGCTCACCTCACTCTCTTTTTCAGTCAGTCTTTTACTCTTCAGTACCCTTAAACACACACACATCCACACACAAACACATCCTCCCCACCCCTCTCTCACACACACACACATGCATATACACACACTGCAATTCACTTTGTGGTCCTCTGAGAGCTCTCATGTGTCACTGAATTAGTTGCATCTGCTTCAAGATTAAACAGTTCGTGTTAGTTAACTTATTTAACAAAGTATGCTCCTGAACTAGCTGCATGAGCTTATATAATGATTTCACCCTCCAGAAGCGTAAAAGGCAAATTCAAGGTGATGGCAACAGCTGTGTGAACCAACTAGGGGATCTAGGGGCATGCCCCCCAGAAATATATGCAATTGTGTATCAAATGTGTAAACAAATGTATATACATTGTATTTAAACATCTATTGTATTCAAATGTTCACAAAAAAGCACATTTGATGCAGTGAAAATATTAAAATTTAACAAAAAGAAATAAATCAAATTGCAGGGCTGTTTCCAGTTAGAAATGGTAGAACAATGAAATAAAATTTAGAAAGTAGGAGGGGCGGTAGCAGGCACCTTCACTACCCCCTGTCCCAATCAGATGTAGAAATCCTAAGCAACTTCAGGAAGAAGGAGCACAAGAAACTGGAGAAATACCAAGGGCTGAAAGTGGAAATACAGAAGTTGTGGAAAGTCAAGGCCTCAGTGGTGCCAGTGGTCATCGGAGCACTCAGTGCTGTGACCCCCAAACTGGAAAAGTGGCTGCAACAGATCCCAGGAACAACAAATCTCTGTCCAGAAGAGCTCATTCCTAGGAGCAACTGAGATACTGTGCAGAACCCTCAAGGTCCCAGGCCTCTGGTAGAGGACCCGAGCTTAAAGTGAAGTGGAGCCGCCCATGTGGAAAAAATATGGAGTTTTAACAATATTTTTTGACTTATTACATATGCTCTTTGTTACATTTCATTGTTTTATTTCTATTTTGTGGTGATCTTACTTATTATTGAAACAAAAAACTGGTAACAGGAGGAGCTGGATCTTGCTTTCCTGTTCTGGGTCTGTATAAACTTTTTTTGTTGTTTTATTTTTCACAGCTGAGACTCCTATTGAAGAGTTCACCCCCACCCCAGCGTTCCCTGCCCTGCAGTATTTGGAGTCTGTGGACGTGGAGGGAGTGGCCTGGAGGGCTGGTCTCAGGACAGGGGACTTCCTTATTGAGGTATTTGAGAACAGCTCATCACTTACATCTTTATCTGTATGAAGCTGACTGTTGAACAAGAGGTGGTGTCTTTAAAACCAAAGATAAAACAACTGCAGAGCTACTGTGCATTTGTAAAGCTGTAGTTTGCCTGAAGAGTTTTGGTCAAATTTAGTGCTAACACTAAACATTTACTCACAGTTAAATATTAAAATTTTGAATGACAGATTTCATATTTATTAAGGCAAAACAATGCTACAATCATTTGTATGACTGTGAAGTTTGATCGTGTGAGATTACCAGATTTTAGTAACTATGCTTTTAATGTCAGCAGCACAGTAAAGACATTTTTTGCTTCTCATTTTGTCTTGTTGTATTGTGTTCAGGTAAACGGGGTAAATGTAGTGAAGGTGGGCCATAAGCAGGTGGTGTCTTTAATCCGGCAGGGGGGCAGCAGACTCCTGATGAAGGTTGTATCTGTCACACGCAAACCTGAGTCTGAAGAAGTCGTTCGGAAAAAAGGTAAAAACAGAAGAAATAGCATTTTTTTTCCTCCATGCCATGCTAATGAATTATGTGTTGATATTTTAACATGAAAAAGATTAGTTGATATAGCTGATATGAAAGGAAAAAAAAACTAAAAAAAGACCTGTGAAATGCTGCATTTGCAGTTTTTTCAAGGCACATCCATATATCAATTAGTCTCCCGACACTCGATGACGACCCTGCTATGCTCTCCATGACCTTCATAATCTTTTAATTGTAGCTGCATTATGACAAATTTGGAAAAGCTCCTTCAGTGTGAAGGCATTCATGATGTTGCTATGCACTAAACACTCTCTTGCACCATTATCACACTTTATAGGCCCCAGACGCTCTCAAACTGCATCAGAAAGCAGTTACAGGTATCTGTAGGTTGTTTACGTGACCTTGTCAAGATCATGGTCGAACCTAGGCATGAGGCCAGTGTGGCCAGTCCTGCTTCCAATTCTCAGTGATCGAGTCACACTAGTGCACGTTGATCCCACTTAATAGACAGGCTGCCACGGCTGCCACCACACTTCACCCATCATGACCTTGCTTTGGAAGTTTTGAGCATGATCAAAATTCTTGTGGACTTATCACAATCTGACGCATGTAATGGAGAGTCCACCACATTCTTAATATGTGCTTGAAGGCAAAGATTGTAAAGAATTTTCAAATTCTGGCAGATATTTTAATTCGTAGTGTGGTTATTCATTGTTCCTCAAAATTATGTTACAATGTCAAATTATGGTACAATTTCCTTGCCTCTTCCAAGTTTGTATGATTCATGTAACTCCTTTTAAGAAATAGTGTATATATACAATATATTTAGTAGTTGTAATACAATTGAAACAATAAGGTTGCTTTTACATACAGATTGAAATGTATGTATTTTGGTTACTTTAGGGATTTTTTACCACTTTTCACCACTGTAAATCCATGTCGTTTCCATGTCAACCAGAGTTTGCCATTCCTCTGCTCCCACTCAGTCCTGGCACACTGACCTGCGTACTCTACAGTTGTGTGTTTCTGTGTATGTTTGTGTGAATGTTGAAATGTAAAGTAGAGTTATGTGCGCAGCTTCTTTGTGATTACTGAGAGACAGAGACAGTAAGTTTGACAGTTTTAACAGACAGTGCTCCGTCAGCTCAAACTTTCTGTTCTGTGCCTTATAGTCTGTGTTAACATCTCTTTTTGTCTGTATTCCTGAGTCTCAGTGCTGATCATAGACTTTTTTTTGGTAGCAATGTGTGTGTGTGTGTGTGTGTGTGTATGGGGGGACTAAAATGTCTATTAAAGCCTATGATGTGACTTTTCCTCCCAAAATCCACAGATATTCATATTAAGTTAATGAGAGATTTTGAAATGAGCTAAAGGTGGATGTTATTCCTGTAATGGACTGGTAATCTCTCCAGGGTATGAGCTGCCTCTCACCAAATGAGAGCTTCTCCAGTCCCTGCAAACATGGCTATAAAGCAAATATAGTGGATGGATATCCAGTTGTCAATGTCTAGATGTTTGTTTGTTTCTTTCTTTCTATTTTGATTATGTTTTTTTGTTTGCAGAGTACAGAAAAATGAGCTTTTTGTGTTGTGTGGACAGTTTGAGAGGATCGTTTTTAATTGCAAAATGTGCAAAATAGGTGTTTTCCCTAAAGAAATGGGCAAGTCAAAACAATGCCCAAATATAATTTTTCAAACATCATTTGGAGATCTTGTGCAGCTCTAATGAACAATAATTTTTTAGCACGAAACTCCTCCTCACAGGAAATATTTTCAGGTGGTGCCTGAATAGACACTCGGAGAGACAAGAACTGATGCAATAATTTCTTTGTGTAAATCACTGTGTTTGTTTGTTTGTTTACCACACATTTAGGATTGCAGTTGAAGCTTCCAAATTATTTATGATTATTTATATACTGATGTTTGGTTTGGTTTGGTTTTGCTGAATTCCCTGCTAAATTGAAGAACAAGATTAAAGTACTGAAACACACTCAGTGCAAACAGCTTAAGACCAGATGGAGAGTATCTGGTGTTCCGGAGTTGTGGGGGAAAAAAGAAGCATTTTCCTCTTTAGTTTTAAGCATTCTCTTTTCCTTTTTTTTTGGTATGTCCCTTTCTGCACCCTAAGCTGTGCTTAACACTGTTTTTTCCCACTCGTCTTCTCTGCTGGGACAAACTCACCATAATGTGCTTCACTTTAGCACAAAATGAGCAGACACATGCTGACACACACAGACTCACAAGCTAACTCACTTTCTCTTCATCATGCGTGGCCTCACTACCACCGTTGCCATGGTGACTACAATGCATGTTTGAATTAAGCATTACATTACAGCTAAAGCAACTCTCTCTCTCCATCTGAGTCTGTCTCTCTTTCTCCATCCTCCTCTATCTCCACTGCTGCTTGCTTTTGCACCTCAGTGTGCAGCCTGGTGGGGAAAGGAAGATGTTTGATCTGGACAGTACTCAGGATTGCGTATGTACACTGGATGTGCAGTTGCTGACGACAGCAGGATAGTTTCGCTCTAGTAAGGCATTGGGGCATGTGTGCAATCTAGAGAGTTATTGCTCTTCAGTGGTGCAGTCGGTGTTAGCTGGTCGATCTCAGACAGAGTGCGCTGAACTAGTTCTGTTGTGGAGCATGGGTCGAAAAACTGTTATTTTAGGTTTTTCTGTGGCTTTCTTGTTACTATCTGACTGCATGGCATTTTGTTGTTACTGCTGATTTAACAAGTTGAGATACATGATGGAATTATTTTAGTTAATGACAGTATTTTTTCAGAGACTTTTTTTGAAACTTGTAACTTTGCAGTTTGGTTGTTCAAGCCAATTGGTATAATTTACTGCTTTGACTGGGACGGTAACAGCTCAGTTGCTTTGTGTGTGTAGCAGGATTGGAAGGCTCCCAGGAGCTTTGGTAATGTAAAGTCTGCAGCACATAATTTTCCTTAGCTGTTAAATTTGCTGTCATCTCTTCGTCTATCGCACCACATGTCATAATGTCCTCCCTCAAGGAGTTTTCTTTGTGGGATGATGTGCATGTGCGTGCAAACCAGTGTGTTTGTGCATTTCTCTCTGATGCACGTCTGCTAAATTCAAGGCAGGCAGTATAATAAAGGAAAGATGGATGAGTCTCTTCTTCTCCTTTCTGCACACGTTGTACTTACTCTGCCTATTGTAGCAGACAAAATATGTTGCTGTGTGTTTAATGGAGGGATTCAAAAAGCTACAGAGAAGAGTGACTTGTTTAAAAACTGTCAATGTGCTCCTCATCTGAGGCATGTTCTTGCAGTGCAACGATTACAAACCTAAAAGTCTTTCAAACACACTCAAAAAAATAAATCATCCGATACGACGGGAAGAAAACATGAAGAAGTTGGGCTTTGACCATGGCCTCAACAAGGTCATTACCAAGTGTGAGGCTTCGAGTTCAACTGAATTGGACAAACTTAAAGCAGTGAAGACTGGATGGGTTGGCCGTCTAGGAGATGCCAAGAGGGCACTGAGTCGCAAAGCCAAAGCATTTTCGTCTCCCTCAACTTCTTCCTCATCGCCATGCGTTTTCTTCACAGCTCCCCCACCACCTAAGAGAGCTCCCAGCACCACTCTGACACTGCGATCCAAGTCCATGACCGCTGAGCTGGAGGAGCTGGGTGAGTGCCAAATAACTGGCATGCAAACTCAATTTTCTCCTCCTGTTTTTCCTGTCACAACTCTGCTTTCTCTTTGTCATTAAATTTTGGTGAGTGACTATCCTAACTTTTAGAATAGTCACTTTTGTTGGCTTGTTCTTGTCGTTTTCCCTCCTCTGCTGACACTATCTTTTTCCCACCAAGCTACTGCTCGGAGGAGAAGAGGAGGTGAGTCTGAGGCTAGAAACTAACACTTCTCTGAGGGTCATAATGATGATTTATCCATGTTGTGTCATTATAAACAGTGTTGAATAGGACAGAGGAGCAGAACAGAAGAACACTTAAAACACATGGACTCTGTCTCTATTCATCTGTCTTTTCCACTTTTTATATCTTTTTACTTCAAGCACTTTCTTGGGGCTTGCAAGAAAAACAATACATTAAAACAAGAAATGATTTTGTGCATTACCACAAAGCATGATTGTGATGCCTAACTATGTCTTAGATTGTCCTTTCATTTGTCTGTGGCATTCATGTCAGAAATGATAATAAAACATTTCCCAAGGTTTTATATCTTAGCATTTAGTTCTGGCTCATTTCCTTCTTAACAGAGAGATTTGATGAGATGTTGGCATCACAAGAATCTATGTTGCATTCTCAACCCCCGGAGGCAGATTACAGAGCAGCCACTGTCAAGCAACGGCCTACCAGCAGGAGAATAACACCAGCAGAGATCAGTGTGAGTGCACCTACACACAGCACATTTCTAAACAACATATCCCACCAAGCTGCTATACATAAAAGCTCAACCTGACATATTCAAAATATCTGGCCTACACAACATGCACTGATGTGTACATCATTGCATGCACAATTTTGTGCTATTTACTCATTTCACTATCAGTTAAAGAGATTTAGTTGAATAATGTTTGAAGATGTTAAAAGTCCCCTTAATTGCACAGTGAGTTCTGGAATTTGTGTTTCAGTCTCTGTTTGAGAGGCAAGGGATGACTCTACATGGAGGTCTGCACCCAGGGATTGAGAGAGGTCACATACCACTTCCTAAAGGCATGTCCAGGACCAAGTCTTTTGGTAAAACAGTCACCCACACTGTACTTATTGAAATAATATGATTGGTGGTGTAATCATTTTTAAGATGAAATGTCATTTAATATAACATCTTAGCTGAATTTTAGTGAAATCCAAAATAGCATGAGGTATTTGAATGATAAGCTTTACACTCAGATGCATTCTAGTAAGTTTTCCATGTGTAACTGTGAAGCTAGCACAATACCATTAAGTGTTTTTTCCTCATTATTTCACTCCACATTTTTGTGCTTTGCCCATACTCATCAGGTGCAACAGAGGAGGATCGATTGTCTGCTCTTGCAGGCGAGCACAGATTTCCTCGCAGCTCCTCTATGACAGATAGCCTCCGAGACCACTCGCAACCCCATCCTATCCCTCCTCCTCCGCAAACAGCACCTCCTCCACCTCCTTACTACCTAGACACTGGTCCTCCCCCAGCTTTCTGCCCTCCTCCTCCTCCATCTAGAACCCAGAGTCAGGGCCATGAGCCTGGAGGGCGATCCAGCTTCAAGCCATCCTCCTTGGACCTGCCTTACGAGGCTGCACAGCGACAGGCCACACATATTGAGAGACAGAAGAAAGCTCGCTCAATGATTCTCCTGCAAGACTCTTCCCATCTACCTGTAGAACCCACAGAAATTCCCCGTCCCTCTGCTGCTACTCCACCAGAGCGAATCAAAAGGAAGGGTAGAGTTATTGACAACCCTTACGCAAATGTGGGTCAATTTAGCATTGGACTGTTCACACCCACAAAACCCCAAAGAAAGAAAAGTCCCCTGGTGAAACAGCTACAGGTAGGTTGAATGTTAGGAAGAGTTTATAATTTTTTTTTTATATTTTTACCTCAATACAAAAGACACTTTGACCTTGACTTTTCCATTTTGTCTCTCCACTGCAGGTAGAAGATGCACAAGAAAAAGCTAGTTTGGCTATAGCTGCTGCCCACTCGCGAGAGAGCTCACCCTCAGGACGACACCCACATACCCATGGGCACACTCACACCAGTCGTGTAGACTACTACCAGCAGCAGCTTATGGCTGAGCGAGAACGTTTGCGTGCCCAAGGAGAGATCATGTTTCAGGGTAAAGGTCCCTTTGCTGCTGCAATTGCTGGAGCAGTGAAAGATCGTGAGCGTCGTCTAGAAGAACGAAGAAAATCCACTGTCTTCCTTTCTGTTGGGACCATGGAGGGGTCAACACCAACAAGCTCAGATGCCCCCTCTTTGACTCAGTCTCACTCTGTTGATGAACGGATGCTAACCCGAGAGCTGGGACAGCTTCCTCCCCCTGCCTTGGCTCTGAGCCCCTCACCTAGTGGGACCACCTTTATCCATCCACTTACAGGAAAGCCTCTGGACCCAAATTCACCACTGGCTCTTGCGCTGGCCGCAAGGGAGAGAGCACTGACCTCTCAGAGTCAGTCCCCAACTAGCAGTCCAGAGCCTCGGACTAAGCAAGAGCGAATAGGCCAGGGTGTAATGTTTGCTGATATTCAGACCAAAGAGTCTCCACATGGGGATGGGGTAACAGCATCTCCTCCTTTTTCACCTAAAAGCGCCAAGGCAGCGGGGTATGAAGCTAGATCCTCCCCAGCATCTATTTTAGCGCCTCAGTCCACCAAACCACAATGGGCTACATCATCTTCACCTATATCATTCCGCCAAGAGATGGAAGCTAGAATAGAGGAGAGGAAGGAGGAAAAAAGACTAGAGGATAAAAAAAGTATGTTGATCAGCATTATGGATACATCACAGCAGAAGACAGCAGGGCTGATCATGGTCCATGCTACCAGTAATGGCCAAGCTGTTGGAGCGGGTTCAGAACCTGAACTGACACCTGTGCCTGCAGCCATAGAGCCCAGTAAATCACCAAGTCCACGGGCTATATCACCTGTTCCCACTGTGGCCCAGCCCCAGACACAGCTCCAGGTTTTGCCTCAAACTCAGCGTCCTGCCAGTCCAGCCCAAGAAAAGAGTCTGGCTCAGGGAAGCTCAGAGGAAGATGTGGATCAGTATGCAGTCGCTCTGCCACCTGCTATGCTGTCCTCCAGTGATGAGGAAACAAGGGAAGAGCTACGAAAGATCGGAGTTGTTCCTCCACCAGATGAGTTTGCAAATGGGTTGTTAGCACAGGGTCAGGGAACACCAGTGTCTCCTGTTATACCTGCCACCTCTCCTGTCACGCCATCAACATCAGCCCCCCAAACTTCCTCAACTTCAACAACCTCAACTGTGACTACCACCCAGCTTCAGCCTCCCCAGCCACCACCTCCACCACCACCTTCATCCAGTGCAGCAATTGTCTCAGGGAAGCCCTCTGAACCTCTGGAACCCCCACCAGTCAGCGAATCTGGCTCTGCAGCTGATTCAGGCGTGGAGGAGGCTGACACACGCAGCTCCAGCGAGAGAGAGCGAGACCACCATCTTGAGACCACCAGCACCGTCTCCACGGTATCCAGCATGTCCACGTTGTCCTCAGAAAGTGGCGAACCTGCTGACACACATACCACGCACACCTCCTATGCTGACGGGCAGACTTTTGTGCTCGATAAGCCACCAGTGCCTCCTAAGCCCCGACTTAAGTCCCAAATAGGAGGAAGTAAAGGCCCCGTCACCTTCAGGGACCCTTTGCTGAAGCAGAGCTCTGACAGTGAGTTGCTGTCACAGCAACAAGCTGCTGCCTTGGCTGCTGCTGCAGCTGGAGGAGCTGGGCTCCCTGCAGGTGGTTCCGCTTCAGTGACTGGTCTAGCCCCATCCAAGCCACGCTATCTCTTTCAGCGGAGGTCCAAGTTGTGGGGGGACCTAGTAGAGCCCCGAGGACCAGGAATAGGCTTAGGTATTGGGAGTTTGGGTAATCTTGGTGGGCTGGGACTTGGGTTGGGTGCAGATGAGGGTGCAAAACCATCTGTTATGGGGGAGCTCAGTTCACGACTGCAGCAGCTAAGTAAAGACACGAGGTCATTGGGTGAAGAACCCCTGGGAGCATCACTTGACCCAGGAAGAAAGTCACCTGTGGCAGGTGCCAGGTAAGAGAATATCTTGCACAGATTTATTGGTAAAGTGTATTTAACTTGAATGACAGAAAAGTCAAAGTAACAAAGTTAGGTTTTATTCATGCGTTATACTTATCACCTCAAAGTGCAAAAAATAAAATAAAAATCCAGCTTCAATGAGAAAAAAACAGAAATCAAATGAAGCTGCAAACTTAATAGACTTGTTGATTTTTTTAACACATTATATTACTCGTTATATACATGATTATCTTCCTTGAAACTTCCTCCTGTATTTCTGTTGATGTTGTGTTAATGAAGTTGAGATGTTTTCCTATTATAGAATTAGCTAATTATTCTATGTGATCTATTTTGAAAAGTTACAGATACCAGAGGTTTCAAGCATTGCTGGCATTAGTATATAAGCAAATGCAATATGTGCTCAGCTGTACTTGTCTTTTGACTCCATACTTTAAATCATCAATATATATCATATTGATCATAAATCCTAAATAAAATTTATAAGAAGAGGTTCCACACAGCAGCAGCAGGGTTATCTGCAACATCTGAGTCACAATGGTGTTTTTGTCTGTTGTCTATGGGTTTCTTTTTTTCTAGAAGATACCTGAAAGTTCAATGAATTCCTTTATATTTCTGCAGATGTGAGGATACCGAAGACACTAAACCTTAAAGTTATAAACCCTAGGGTAAACCAAATATATTTTTTTAAATATACCTTTCATAATAACCCTATGAACTAAGCACAATTAATTATGAAAACCCTTTTATAAATTTTGTTTTATGTGTTTTCCTTAAAACATTTGTTACCTTGTTTGCATAACAGTTTTACACGGTAAATGAAATGATTGGTTTTAGACATACTGTAGTTTTACAATTTGATAGGTCTGGTCTTAGGATAAAACTGCTCCTTGTTTCCATAGCTACTGTACTATTCCTTTGCCTCTCCATAAATCTATTTATTGTTAACTGTAGGCAAAAGTAGTCAATAAGTTAGTATTGTCCAGATTTTGTTGTTTTGCTTTGCGTGTGTGTATGTGTAGGTTTGTGGGTGTGTTAAGTTGATTAACTACTGGTGCAAACAAGGTAACAGGGCTTGAGGCATGTACTATGTGAAAGACTTTCCTCATCTCTTACACACTGTCACGTTTGTGTTCTAACCTTTGTCCCTGCTAATATCTTCCCTTTTCTGCCTTTTCCAGGGTCCTTGTTCAAATATCACACAATACATCCTGTTATCTGCTGCCTTTGCAGTCATCACTGATGTGAACCTGATAAGACCTGAAACTGCAGTTTTCTTCTTATCTCCATCCCCATTGTGAAAAAAGTGATGATGTCAGAGATTTAAAGGATGTATTTTTTAAAGAAGTATTTGAACAGGACTGAACCATAATGGTGTGTCCTTTTGGGATATTTGCATTAACAGCCTTGTTAATGACAAAAGTACTGTACAAGACAAAAATCCTAATGTTGTCAAAAGTTCTTTGTGGTACATGAAATAACAGTCAAATAAATGGTAGGACTTCATCAATGATCTTCTCAGGATGTACTTCAGTTGTACAACCACCTCCTTTGCCTGGATGTGTTTTTATAGGTTTGCAGGTTGGGTGAAGGATACATATTGTCTCAGATTTAGAAGTTGCCACTATAAAGGTTTTAGTCCTCACATGAGTGATAAAATAAGTTAAAAAGAAATTAACATAATTTATATTTAGGAGGCTTTTGTTATGTGTTCTTATCCACTTTTCAATGATTACATTGTTAAAAATCTTTGTAAAAACATTTAGTTTAAACATATATTTTAAAATGTGCAGCACTTTTGTCAACACTTGGTTTGAAATTTGCTCTTTTTATGATGACTTAATAGCTGCTGTCCTAGACAATGGTAACTTCATGTCTGTGAATGTTCTGTGCTTTTAGTAACATTAATTTGCTGTTATTAGTAATAGAAATTTGCTTGCACAGTTGTATTACTCTGTTTCTTGCTAGGAACTCTTATGACCTTTGTTGAGGGTGTTTTCCAGACTTTGCAGAGTGGTGGGCCCACTGTCCTGCTGTGGGAAGTTACTGCTGTTGCCATGTTGATGGTTGGGGTGGGGGGGTACTTGATTTGCAATAATGGCTGACTCGTGTAAAATAGCATCCACATAAACATGATGAAACAAGGTTGCTCAGCAGAGCATTGTATTGTGACAAGATGATCAGTGCATTTTGCTTTGCCAGTCAGTGATTTTATTTTTGTGGCTAATCTAAGGTGAGGAAGGGAGCTATTTGAAAATGGGCAAAATATAGCCATTATTCACTGATCTGTACCAAAGTATCTGTGAATGAAAAGGGAGACCACAATTCCAAAAACAACATATCATGCAACACCCAGTTCTGATTTTGCTCATCCTCCCACCATTTCCATCCTGACAGTTAATTGCCTTTGGCTGTGACAAAGATGATCATGCACATCATTATTCCTCTCTCTCTCTCTCTCTCTCTCTCTCTCTCTCTCTCTCTCTCTCTCTCTCTCTCTCTCTCTCT
>NC_051440.1:17142936-17265769 GCF_001649575.2 Kryptolebias marmoratus | reverse complement strand
CTCTCTCTCTCTCTCTCTCTCTCTCTCTGCATCACCCTGCATCTGCATTTAATTCTCTTCACCTACTGGAGCATTCCTCATAGAGCACAGACATCTCAGCACTCTTATTTGTAATGTTCCTCCATCATGTACCCCATTCACTATGTGCTCCATTTATAACCCTCCAAAAGCCACAATGCTGTATTTTGTTTTTCCTGTATCCCACCTGCTGTTTATTACTTTGTCTAGTTTAGATTTTTTTTTAATCAAAGTTTGGTTTTCTGTTCTTGGTTATTTATTTAAATTGAATAACTTTATTTGTTTCACAATGTTTGTGTTAAGAATGGCCATGGTCACTGACTTTCATACTCTATGGACTCTTTCTGTTTTTTTAAAACCAGGTTTAAACAAAGCTGAATTTGAATTTCTAAAAGACAAACAATAAAATAGAACAGCGCATACAAAGGGGAATAATTAGTGCTCTCTTGTATGTGCAAGCTGTTATAAAAGTCAAGAGACATGGGCCTTCCTTTTATTTCTTCATTTATGTGTTTGTTTTACTTTGTGCAGTGTTTTACATGTGAAAAGTGTGCTCATTTCTCTCTCATGTAGCCCACTGGTCAGACTTTTCAGTGCTGAAACCTACTCTGTTGTCTTTGTCATGCCAACACATCAGCAACAAAGCCTACAAGTGTACACGACATGTCTAAAACCAATATACAAACATACAAATGCACTCACTTTTTCACACATGAAGCATGTTGAAGACAGCAGAGTTGGCCGAAGCAGATAAGAAGTCTGGTTGGCAGGCTGCGTTTCATGGAGTGATGCTAACATTCTCTCCCATTGCTCTCTCTCTGCTCACCTTGCATGCTCCGCCCTGCTGCTCTGATCTGATTGGTCTAGAACTGACTGTGCGCCCAGGAGGGCAGGACGACTGTGTAAGTGCGCATGGAGCTCATCTCAATCTGTTGGCTCCCTGTAGTCTGTAGTCTGATTATTGTTTCCCAGACTGTATGCCGCTCAGCTACCTTTGTTCCATCACACTGTAGTCCAAATTCCACCCACATCAAAACTGCCAAACACATGCAGAAGATGGTTCAGTCTTGCTAACATGCATGAATAAAACAGACACCTCTGCCACAACTCTTTCTCACATTAAGGTCTCCCTTATCTGCTTCTGCCTGCTTCCACAAAGATGGAAAACACTCCTTTTTTAACTTTACTTTCTAATCTGTTCTTCTTTGTAACCATATTTCCCTCCATTAGAGCAGAAGTAAATTCATGAAAAACTGTCTTACAATTTATGCCACAATTTATTTTCAAACAATGTTGAGGTTTATCTGTTGTAAAGTATTTCCTGTTGAGAATCAGACATCTTCAACGAAACAGTGATAGCCTGTTTGTGACTGGACAGTTGTTTTTTCCCCCAGGCCGCAGATGGTAAGATTGGGTTGATAGGTGGTTAGTTTTTCCTCAGTTGTTGTTGCATTGCTCTAAATTACGCTGCAATTCCAACTCAAACAGGCATCCATCTAATTAAATACAACCAACTTTCAGAGAGAGAGAGACACATTTCTGTCTGCCTTGTAAAAACAACTCAAAGATACAGTAAATGACATGTTACTTTTGTTATATAAAATTCTCATTTATTGTTCCTTGAATCAGAAGAACTGATTGTAATGTGCAACAAAAACAAGTTTTAAAAATTCTTCTGTATTTGCTTTCCATGTCTGAACATGTGTGAGTCTGAATTCATGGTGTTGCCATTCACCTTTTTAATGTAAACTAAAACAGATCTGGTTGGTTTTGTAATTCTAATCTATTTCTTGCTTTTATTGGTCACTGTGAAGCATGCAGAAAGTTTACAGTAAATTGTAACTGGTGGTCTCTTGCTTGTAACCTATTGATTATATGGGAAGGACCACCAGGTGGTCAAAGTGTTAACATTTATTGGCAAGTTGACTAATATATGAAACACTTAACAGCCTTGATGTTGCAGTATTGTGAAACTAGTTTGTTCTTTCTAACACCAATTACCTTTTTTCCTACACTACCTTCAACTTTAAAATAATTAACAACAGGTTTGACATTTAACCCAATTCCTGACCTTTCTTCTGCTTTCTTCTTTTTTTGCTGACCATGTTGTTTGTTGACATTTCTCAAACTCTCTTTCTCCACCAGACTTTTCAGCAGCCTAGGTGAGCTCCACACCCTTTCTCAGAGAAGCTATGGAACCACATATACCATTCGCCCTGGCAGCCGTTACCCTGTCACCCGACGTACCCCTAGCCCAGGCTCACCTGATCGGGGTGACCCCCTTGGACGCTTCTCAGGCTTCGGCCTATCAACCTCACCAACTACACCGCCACAAACCATCCTTAAGTCCTCTAGCCTCAGCTTACCGCAGGAGCCTAAAGAGGTGCGTTTTGTCATGAGGAGCTCCAGTGCCCGTTCTCGCTCTCGTTCCCCATCGCCGTCTCATTCCCCGGGGTTAGGCTCACCACTTTTAGCCCTGCGGCCATTCCACCAAAAACCCCTCCACCTTTGGAACAAGTATGATGTTGGAGACTGGCTCGAGAGCATCAATCTGGGGGAGCACAGAGCAGACTTTCAGGAACATGAAATAGAAGGCTCTCACCTCCCGGCTCTAACTAAGGATGACTTTGCAGAGCTGGGAGTGACACGAGTCGGACACCGCATGAACATTGAACGAGCACTAAAACTGCTGCTAGAGAGCTGACCCCTGCCCTGAGACAGAGCAACAGATGGAGAGAGATGAAGATGAGTAAGATGGAGAGTTGAGAATGCTCCTTTTTTTTTTTACTCTGGCTGCTTTTATGTTCAGTATTGCGGTTTGTAGCGACACTTTACATTTCTGTTCTGCATTAACACCCGGAAACTGGCACTGCACTGAAGAGGAGACGGCAATACACTTACAAAAGTACATTCATCCCCCTCTGCTTGGTCTGACCCACCTCCCTGCTGGAGCCAATTAGATCAGATCTCAAAATGATGTCTGATCTTGATTTGCTAGGGAGAATCACACGAGCTCCAATTTGGTCATTTGATTTGTGAAATGTTTAGTTGTTCCTTTAGTAACACCTAAACGTTCTCATTAAACCCTCTCTACCTCTGTCCCCCATGTATTAGGCCTCTGAAAACCTTTGGCAGTTTGAGTAAAGGAGAAGGAGGAAGAGTTTTGTTCCAAGCAGAAAGCTCAGTTGCCTTTCAGAAAAAAATGTTTATACTAAAATCAACTACGATGAACACAGTGCTATGGAAATAGTGCTTACACAGCTTTGAAAAGGTGTGTCTTCTGTATACCTGCTACTGTTTTTAAACCGAAGACTTTAGAGCCCAGAGGTGGCGCTCCGCAGCGTAAACCACAGGAGAAAACCCCTCTGCCTTGGTACCCAGACTGTGCAATCTATAATATTTGGAGAATGTTTAACCAACACTCGTGGCTTTTTTCATAATTTTTTGGTTTTCCAAAGGGAATAATATATATATTACTATAGTATAATATATATGTATTGAAATATAGCTTTCAGAAGAAAAGACAATGTTGCAAAGAAGAAATGTAATAAATTATTCTGCACCTGTTTTTTGGTTTATAAAAATAGAAGGCAGGAAGAAATCTTTAAATCTATTCCACCAATAGTTTACTCATTTCTACAAGTTGATATATATATATATATATATATATATATATATATATATATATATATATATATATATAGAGAGAGAGAGAGAGAGAGAGAGAGAGAGAGAGAAAAAAAAAAATCTATAAATATGGAAGATTAATTTTTTTGTTATATGTAAACGATTTTCCTTACGGTCACCTTTTTTTTAAACGTAGCATGACGATTCGCATCATGTTCTGAATAGTTTGTTGTTTGTTTTTATTTTGTTACGGTCTTCCGTCGTACTAAAGGGCATCCCATAATGTGAGGATGAGACCCCAGCTGACTCCCATTCCTACTGCTAGAGCAGCAGACGTAGCTGTTTCTGATATTAACAACATACTGTGAAGGGGGGCCACCTAATGAGCCAGCTAATTGAATAAAAGGGGGCCCCTCGTCTCATAGGATGTTTGTTTATAACTCCTGGATGGAAGTTTAAGGCACATGCAGGAAAAGATTTGTTAAACACAGATTAATCCAATAGTTACATTAGAAAACAACTGAACACATTTGGAAAAATGAAAACGAGCAGCATTTTTATCACTGCAATCCTCAAAAAGAGTTACAGGATACAATGTACGGAGTTCCTCAGGCAGTGGGAATGGGACAGCTTGTTTAAGGTCTTCAAGTGATTATTTGAAGTAAGGTTCTGTGGACAGTTTGTGAACCAATCATTTTTCCTGTTGAAGATAACTCACTGAGCAGTTGATTTGAAGAAATAGTTTTATTTTGACTGGATTGATGAGTAGTCTGAGGGGGGCCAAGCCCAAAGTTGATTTCTGCCATATTAAAATGACTCTGATCTCAAAAAATTTCTACTTAAGCTTTACACTGCTATCAGTTTTGCATTGCACGGTTATTCCAGCAGAAACATTATGATGTCCCTGCTGGAAGTACCCCAAGCTGTATCAGAAGTGCTACTACTACCTGCTGCTGCCACTATTTGCACTTGCAAATACCCATACAACTCTATGTAAATAACCATGCAGTATGAAACTGACAGTGATGTAAAGGTTTATAAAGCAGTGTTTGCACGAACTGCTGTTAATTTTTTGCAATTGCAGTCGTTTTAAACAGCAGTAGTCTACTTTGATCTTGGCCTCGCTCAAGAGCGGTGATTAGCTTATTATCATCAATCCGTTCAGCTATTTCTCTCCAAACTGAGGTTTTTCAGAGAGCCATCTACAACAGGTAAGATGCCAGTTGTTCATAAGCTTTTCACAACATCTCACTTAAAATTATCTAAACTATCTCTTTAAAGAAAATCAGTATTTTACAACTTGACAGCGTAGCTGCTTCCCTTTATCTCAACCATCGTCTTATTGAGTGAAAAACGATGGAAACCAGAACCTTAAAAAAAAAAGATCTGAGTTGTAAAACAAAACTAAACTGATTTTTTTTTCTTTAACACTACAAATCTATAATTGTACTCATGAGTAAATTAAAGCTGGCAGTGAGAACCAGTGAGTTTTATTCATGCTACAAAAAAAGAAAAGCATTTCAGCGTTGCAGTTTTCTGACAGAAGAAATGTCAATTTTACCACTAAAAACCTCTGCTCAATGACAGCATCCAGCCAAGGCACTTTCATTTGGCAAAAACTTGTGTGCACTTTTCCCTGTAGATCTTTTATATGCTTTTTTAGCCATTCTGAAAAGCAGGCAGAGCATCAAATCATTATACGTATGTTGAGTTGTAGGAATAGCACTCACTGCCTCACTGTGACCTCACTCTTACGTTTGTCTCCAGTGTTATGTCCTCGGGTTTCTGTGAACCTCCTGCTGTATTTCTTTTGTTGTTGATAATTTATCTTCAGCCACTGTAGGTAGATTTTGTAGCGTGTGGAACATGATATTTAAATCTTTTATTCATTTGAATTTTAGCGTGACAGGGGGAATACAAAAAATATCCTGTCCATTCTAAACATACCTACACTTGTATAAAAAAAGAACTATAAATATAACTACAAATATTTGCTTTTTTAATCACAAGCAATGTATATATAATAGATTTCATATAAATTTTTGAAAAACTAAAAGTATATAGATCTATATATGAATGTTTGGCATATATGCATAGTTATCCACCTGTGAAAAAGGTGAGCAGATTTTATTCTTTCTATGAACTCTATGAACTTTTGAACTCTGAACTATGAACTAGGGGATGATTTGCACAAAACAAGGTGACAAGGTGCTAACATAAAAGCCACCCATCGTCCATGCGTGCATCTGGATTCCCTGAATCTCTCTGTGTGGTTGTTCCTCTTCACTGTGTGTGTGTGTGCAGATGTTTTTTCATTTTTTGTGTGCGTTTGTCTGGAAGCGAGAAGATGAGAATACATGCGACAACAAGCGTGTGAATAATCTTTGGGGTTTACATTTTTGGAGTTAGTCCACTATAGCCTTACTTGTACCATCAGAGATTGCCGGCAGTGGCTGTGTCACACAACTACACACACATACACACACACAGAAACAACAACAACAAAAAAAACTACACACACATGCATTCATCATTAAGAGTGAAGCTCATCGTTTTGTATCGTCACGTCTTGGGGAAAACGAGTGGACCGTTCTGCTTTAGAGGGAGAGGCAGACAGAGAGAAACAAGCGAGGAGTTTTCATGACACCACATTTTAATGCAAGTCACAACAAAAAGGACTCACCTTGTAACTGTGTCACTATTCTGTACAGCCATTCCTAAATGGCATTTGCGCTCCTTACCCTCCACTCTGAATGGCAGCACTCCTTTTTCCTTTTTCAGACCTTCAGTTTCTGAGTTTTGAATATGCTATATGAGATGATCCAGTGAGGAAAGAACACAAAGGAAAAAAAATGTGCCAAAAAGTAACTTTTACCTGTATATTTGTTTTTGCTTTAGGACTATCTTAGTTACAGCATTCTTAAGCTGTTAGATTATATGACAATATGGTGCCATCTCCTGGAAATCTTGAGAACAACAAACATTTATTAGATCTTTCTGTATCTTCCTGCAGGTGGAAATACAGTCATTGTTATTACTTTGTAAAGAAACAGGCTATATATATGTCTTCTTATATATTTATGTATATAAACATACATAAAGCCTGTGCATTTCTATTTGCTTTAACCTTTGTCTTACAATTTTGAGACAATTGCTTGATTTGAATAATGAGGGTTATTATTCCAAGATAAACATGAATAACAGCTGAGAGGTGAACATGTAGGGTCTGATCTCAGACACAGGTTGGCCTGGTTAAAAAAAAGAAGAAAAAAATCAATGCTGTGGTGAAAACTGGGTGGATTCTTGTGCAAGTTTACTACAAATGAAATTTCAAAACGAGCAGTGTGTGACAGAACATACACATCATAAGGTCAAATGAGTTTTGCAAAGGGTTATCTTTTCATATTTCTTAATCAACAAAGCACAATCTACACAGCGCAGTGTGACTTTTTTAAAAACCCACTGGTACTGGTTGGTCTATACTGGAACCAGTGATCTTATCATCAAAGGGTTTGTTTTTTTTTTTCTTTCATTGTTGGTTTTCTCCTTGTTTGCACTGTGAAGTTTAGAACGGTGGATGTATCACTGCAACAACTCGTTCTTGTCTCACACTAGAACTTCCTCTTCTCGGCATTTAATGACAACTTATCAGCGACGTCTCTCCCTCCGGACACGAATACCCGATGCGTACAAAAACCTAAACCAAATTACATGTTAACTACAAGCAAGCTGGTGTTCTTTAAGCAAACACAGAGCAAGGGCGACAGTAAACACTGAGGCAAGATCTGAGATATTGCACTGGATATCTCCACCACAGAGATATATGTTTGTTATATTATGTAATAAATTTCTAATTAAAGCAACAAGCGTCAGATTTTTCTTCCTGCTTTGAAATCTCATTAAATGCACTGGTTTGATTTACTGTATGCAAATGCCTCACAAAACCCTCAGATACGCAGTTTCTTCCTCAGCAAAATCAAAGTCACTGAATAAATTAGATCAACAGAACTAAGTTAAAATTTGAAATAAAACAATTGTTTCCATATTTTAAACTATTGTGTTTATACTCAGTTTTATCAAAAAGTTTAGCTTCAAACCCTGACTGCATTTGGAAACCCTAACAGTCACTGATAGGAAAGACTTGGTGATGCAACTTTTAAAACATTATAAACACAGACTGACTTTATATATCATGTCCTAATAAAAAAAAACAAAAAACTAATAGATTCCTTTCAGCCAAACTGTACAATGAAACAAACTAATACTTAAAAGGTCAATATATGTATGCCATCTGTATCCTCAGTTTGTGTTTAAGGAATGGTAAGAAACATCTTTGAGTAGAAACTATATTGATCCAGGTGAAGTCTAGAAAAGCAAGAAAACTTAAATCGTTTGATAAATCAAGAGCCCAGCTTATCTGCAGACCTTCGGGATATTTCAGATGATACAAAGTTCTACCTTGTATATACTTATACCTGATTATACTGTTATACCTTGTATATAGACATGTTGTCATGTTGCTAATTTTCTTGTGCCAGTCTTTGTTTTTTTTTTGCACCCAACACCAAAGCAAATTCCTCCTAGCTGTATAACTAAGTTGCATAACTACATGACAATAAAAATGTTTTGCTTTTCATTAAAGTAATTCTGTAAAAGTTTAAAAATCTATATCTAAACTAATCGGAACGATCTGAAAAATAATTATGCTGAATAAATTTGCACTAAATGTTTTGGCCACAATGAGGAAAACTGTTTGGGAGAAGGAAAAAAAAAATATTGGGGAAAACAAAACGTGAACTACTTATAAGCACAGAAGTGGGTTAATCAGATCAGGATTTTGAGTTATGTTGCAAGCCGTATCACAGTGAACCTGACAGTGGTGGAGGGAAGAATGCATTCACCTAAAAACTCTAAAATCAAACATTTCAACATCTAAAAAAATATATCAACTGACTATTTGAAGATCTAAAAGATCTAATCTGAATGGTCTCTGTTTAGCAAATAGCAATGAGAGAAACTAGTGGACAAACTATCCCAAGGATCTCATATCTAGAGGCCTTTAGCAAAAAATATTAAGAATTACCTAAAAAAACAAAGACTTAGTTGCTACAGAAATATTCAAATCAGTCAAAGGGGCTGTTACTAATCATGTAACAAGCTCCAGATTTAGCTTTCGGCTATTATCCTCATTTTGAAACTACAAACTTGATGTAAGCCAACGTGGCTTAGCTTCACATTTACATAAATTCTGACTTGTATGTCTGGATCTACTTCAGCATGACTGAGGCTGACGTTCGCTTGTCTTTGCTGGACCACGACAAACAGATGAAAGAGTCATGATAACAGTTCTTTGATATGGTACATTAGGCTTTCATTTACAAAGCACTAAAAAAAAACTGGATTTACATCATAAAATTAATGCAAGTAAAGCAGCCAACAAATTCAACTGCCTGCTGGTGCTGCACACATCACTACACACAAACACTGAGAACAGCAGGAAATACAGTTTATAATTGCACATTCTCTTTGCTGTGTCAGTTTTTCATGCTTCACATTGTTATTACACAAAGTAATGTTTTTCCACACTTGAGTAAACATTCAACTATAATAAAGGATATGCAGTCTGGAGTATAAATGATGAGGATAAAACCGAAAGTACCTAATAAACAAGACAAAAGCTAATTATTTCGTTTGGTTCATTTGCCCATTTTTCTGAACAAATGTAAGGGCAGAGATCGGAAACCTGTCTAACAGTTGGTGCCACCTTGCAAAAAGGAGATTTACAATTCAATAATTCAATAAGCAGAAATTACATAACAATAAATAGTGTGCTGTTTGACTGTCAGTGATGGGAAATAAAAAGACATTAAACCAAGATGAATTATCCAGAAAGTGAATCAAGGTTTTGAATGGTGAGTGAAGAAAAACGACTTTCAATCTAACTCTGGACTCTCTGCTTTTAATCCATCCTCATCTGCCTCGGAGTTCTCCTCTTTCTTCTCCAGGTCAAAGTTCTGTGAAAGAACAGAGACCAGGTTAGCAACTGCTTTTTCCACGTAAAAATGATTAAAATAATGTGAGGGTTTTTTTTTAGGAGGAATCATAAAACGTTCCAACAACACAACAGGAAGGTGTACCTCTAATTCTCGCATAACTTCATCCATGAAGTCTCTGGGGTTTTGCTTGTAGTCCACCGCCCTCTTTATCATGTCTCTGAACATCTGATATGACAATTACAATCAGAACTGTCGGCATGCAGATCCAATAGTACAGACACTTAAAAAAAACAACAACTACAGGCTTGTAAAATCAGTACTGTGCTGTTACAGCCTTATGCTATGAAGATAAATGTTAAACTCTATCCAAATCCCCAAAAATGCTGGAGAAACCTAAAAGCTGTCAATGAAATTCCCAACAACAAAACAATACAGCCAAACCTTAACTACGTTGGTCCCATCGGCCGCTGAGACGAAGTAAAACGGAAGCCCATGTTTCTTCGCAAAGTTAAAACTTCTTTGTGTCACTTTCAAATCAGCTGTGGGTGAAAAACAAACAGATGTTCACATGTATAGTTTGGTAATTTTATTGATTAGTGTGCAACGTTCGAACACGTTGCATATCCTGCAGCATGGCATCTTAGTAGAATATCAGTGTTGATATTTTGTGTCACTATCAGACTCACCGTCAATTTTGTTGGCGACCACACAGCAGGGTATCTCTGGTCGGTACTCCCTCAGCTCCTTATGCCAGGCGGCTAAATTCTTATAGGTGATCTTCCTTTGAACATCAAACACCTAATTGAGAAAAGACAGTTTAAAAACTATTTTACTGACAGCATGGTACCTTTCTAGTACAACCAGTGAAATAATGCAGTCATCTAACACAACACTCATCTTCCCAATAAACAAACCAACAGATGTGCTTTTATTGCTTATGGTAATCTTATTTTACCTCCCTGCAACATAGTTGGAACATGTGAAATGACACACAAGAGCCAAGCGTGTATCTTACCATGATGCATGCGTGTGCTTTGTGGTAGTACGAAGGGTGCATGCTCTGGAACCTCTCCTGACCAGCAGTGTCCCAGAAATCTGTGGATCGAAAACAGGAGCCGTTCTTTCAAAACGCAACGCCACGTGATCTTCCACAGATGATTTTCAGCTTTTTAAAACCGTTTCCTCTGCTCGCTGAGGACAGGGCAAGAGCGAACACTTACCAACCACTATGGTCTTGTTTCCAACAGTAGCTGTGTGTTTGTAGAGGGTCAAAGCATAGGTGGACAACTGCTGGGGACGACTACAGGAAGTGTTAAAGATCTTAAACTAGCTTGACCAAAACTTAACATATATATGCTGTTCCATTTGTTTATATACAGCTGCTGAAGGATACTATTCATCCATGAGGAACCTCTCCATCAGCCTGTGAGAGAAGGAGAGAAAGCTTGTCATGCCAGGAGAAAATCAGAGGATAAAGCACCCTTATAAGGCTTATTACTCACTTAGATTTACCAACCGCGCTGTCTCCCAGACAGATGATCTTAACTTGCTCGTCGACATCGTATTTATTTTGGTCCACTTCGGTGATGCTGCCAACGTCGTCAGCCATTTGATTTCCCAGAGCTCCTTTGGTAATTTCCTACACAAACACCCGAGAAGGAGCTACTGAAGCTTCTAACCAAGTCTGTATTGGTCAGCCACTAACAACGACAGCGTTAGCTAGCTTCCTGCCACCGGTTAGCTGGCGTTACCATGATGGTGTCAATCGCTTTTGTTTGTTGTTCTTACGCTTACCCCAAAAAGCTTATTCAGCGCTAAGTTAATTAAATCACCACTGAAACTGACAACAGTACAGCAGTCGCCCTTGGTTACATGTTAAGGTCTGCTGTGAGTTTTTGCTGGTTACTTTTCGCGCGTCGCCCCGCAGCAACACACGGAGGTAAACGACGGACGAAAGGACCCACTACAGCCCTGAATGCGCCTCTAAACGTCAAGTAATGTGTTTAATTTCCCGATGTATCCTGCCCTGTCTTGAGTAAAATAACAATTAAATTGTAGGCTCTTAGGTAAAAGATTTTCGATGCACGACGTCCCGGACGATTCGGTTTCTATGCAACAGGGACGCTAACAGGACCCCTGTGAGGGATCATGCTGTCTTATCAAGTGCCTGTCTGTAAATACACAATAACAATTTGATTAAAACATAATTTTCTATCAAGTTTTAAGGTTGAAAGAACTCGATTAGCTTTTATATGTTGATACTTGCAAACAACTAAGGCAAACAGTTTATTATTGATTAAATGTAATTATTTACTTTTTTTTGTTGTTTTTTTACAACTGCAAGATAGTAATTAGGTTTGTTTTTAAATTAATTTCAAATTTATTGTGGATTAAATTTCCACCAAAACTATTTGAATGTATTGTTGAACTGTTTTATTTATTGGGTATTTACTTTTTTCTTTTTAACAAAACATCGCTGCAGTGCTAACAGTATTTGATACGTTTTTGCGGTCAGTGTAAAACTGTCAAATCATTTTGACTTATATTTATTTGTTTTCAGTTAAACAGGAATTTCAGGATTTTCATTGTATTATTGGTAATATTTTTTAAATCTGTCTTTTTCTCTCTCTCTACATGTACATGTGATGGTAAGCCTAAAAACGGCACTCTGCCTGTTCATGGAAACAAATGAACCTGTTTTATAAGTTAGTATTAAAATTTTATTAGATTTATTCAGATCTACTTAGGAACGATTTTTATGAGGGAATTCTAGCTTCATGTAAAAATTTATCCAGTTCGTTCTGTGACAGTGTGTGAGGGTTAGAGCAATAAAACACAATCTCACTGATATTGTGAGGCTTTTTTTCTTTTTATTGAGCCGTTATTCGTTCATATTTACAATGAGAGGTGAGATGTATTGTGAATGACGAACTCCAAAAGTGAAGCTAGGAGCTTTTGCTCTTGTGAAGGTAACCTAGGAGGAGAGAAAAAAAATTATTAAATGAAATAAACAAAAGTTGTCTGAGTGTTTTCATAAATCTGATGTTTGTTACCCGCTCAGGATAGTGTGCTCCTGGACCGGGTTTGCCTGTGTCTTCACTGGAAACAAACGTTCGGCCTGTTATGGTGTACTGCGGAGGTTTCTGTCTATAAATACACGGGTCCACAACTTTATATGCAGCTGGGCTCGGAGTCTGGAAGGAAACCAACAGTACAATAAACAAAAGTAAAGAAATTCTGTTTTTTTAATCAGTTTTAGAAATTAATTCTACTGTTTGCACCTTCTTAAGATCCTCATGGAAGCTCCCGGTTTTACTGCGGCCACAAAGTGTGTAGGTGGGAGCTGAAGGCATGACTACAGTTTTAGAGCCCAGCATAGGGGGCAGAGTGTAGGTGGCTGGGCCTGCAATAGATGCAACAGTGAAACTTTATTAATATAGTTTGGTGAAACTCTGAGATTCTCTGCTATTCATATCTGTATGTTACCCGGTGTTTGGTTGGTGACTCCATCTCTTCTCCTTCCAGACAGAGAATAAGCAGGTGCTGAGCGGAGGGTCATCTTTCCTGAATGCTCTGTAGAGTACTGACCTGAGGCACCAAAGAAAATTACATACTGACAGGTAAACTGCTTGCATATCAGCAGGATTCAGGTTTTATCTGCTGCAGAATCCTTAATAAAATCAGCTGCACTTTGCTCTGCTGACCTGGTCCAGGGGCTCGGAATGACTGTGGCTGCTTTGGGCGGCCGTGGATTGAAAATGCAGGTGTGCCATTTCGTCCCTGTCTGGTGATGTTGGAGGGGATTAGATATCTTGGTCCGGGCGAGCAGTTTGTGTTTGCTTCCTTGTGTCGTGCACCGAAGGAGAACACTGGGGCTTTGCATTTAGTGGGGTCATGTTGAGAAATACCTTTACAGAGAAGGAGCAAACTATGTCACTTATTATATCTGATAGATGTTTCTAGTATTAAAAAAAGTTCCCTTTTTGTTGTACCCATGAGTCCAGGTAGGGCATATTTAGGACCTGGGCTTCCATAGAGAGCAGCTATCGGCCCTCTTGGCTTGTGGGGTCTCCAAGTTCCAACCCAAGGTTCATCAATGGACATTGCAGCAAGAGAAGGATTGGCTTTTAAGGTAAAAAAAAAAGAGCAACAGACATATTTTGTGGGTAATTTGCTACTTTACTATACAATTGGAGCAAGTATCTTTAAAATACAGAGCATAATGTAAATGCAAAATATTTTTCATCCAGGAACTTTGCGTACTAAAGACGTTCCTAATAAGAGGATCACAAAATGAATTTAGAAACACAACAGTACAATCATACACGTTTCAAATGGGATCCCTCGTGGCTCTGTTCTGGGACCAGTTCTGGTCTTGTTAAGTACCTGTAGCACAGATTATTAGCCGTTTCAGCAGCACCTCATTCCACAGTTATGGTGATGATATGCACGTCTACTGTTCCTTTAATGATTCTGAGTTAACGAAATGTCAAATTACACCGTTTGTCTGACAGACCTCTGCTGGTCGTTATGAGCAGTTTAACTCATGCAAATTCAGTGGATAAATGCCAAATCATTGCTTCTGACAGTCTGATTCTTTAGACCAGGTGTCGAATTAGATCTTTAGACTACTGTGCTAAGTCTGTAAAACTTAGGTGTCTCAAAGTTAAAAAGGAATGGTATCAAACTCTGAAGAGATTGTGAATATAAAATTTTTAACTTTTTTTGTTCAGATCATTGTATAAAACTGTTAACCTGCCTTAGTAGATCTATACTCGATGCATGCTCACGCATTTCCTTTAAACCTTTAAACCAGTAAACACATCATGCACCTGATGCCCTTGTACATAACCACAAGTGTGCAAAAAACTTAATGCAACTCTGGCTGCTTTCACTTTACTTTTACTCTTAAACAACAGATGGACTGTTTTACCTCAAAGTTCCCCGTCCAGCTGCCAGTGCTCGTCTCAGGCTTTGTGTTCAGGACTCAGCAAGTGAACCCAAACACAGATTGTTAAGCACCCATCAACGTCACTATGACAATGTTGTCATGGAGATTACTCTCTGACAGGCATGCCCAGTAAGTGTTGAGTGGGATTTTTTTTCTTTCTCTACAACTGTGCAGGAATCCTTGAAATGTGAAAAATAAAAGCATGATGCAGATCTTGTAAATGATTTATTAGGTATGAAAGGCTGTAACCAAACACTGTTTGGGTTTAACTGGCTAGGCCTGAGGTATTGTAGTTCATTACTCAAAGCAATTATTAACCAAAATGTGTTACAGTTAAAATCATATCTATTCCATTATTGAATTCTAACTTTCAGTACACTGTCCAGGTTGTAAATTAGGCAAAAGTATCCACCCTTTGTTCTATTTTGTATTATTTTTAAGTTGTCTTTTAGCTGTACTTTAAAAAATACATCCCAGGAGAAGAATAAGATTTTAGAAAGGATCATCATTAAAATCAGATGAACTTATTTTAGCCAGTGAACTTCAAAATATATCAAAACTGTATATGTATATAACACAAAGACTGTGAAACACTCCTGTAGCTTTGCATCCTGTTTGTTAGAGGGGTTTGGCCTTCTGTGAAGTGTTCAGCAGCAAAGTATTAGCAAAGCACAGATGGAAGTCATAACAGAAGGAGAGGTTTATTATTTACAGATACTGAGTTCATCATTGACTTAGTTTTTGCTACATCTAAACAGGCACACAGGTGATGAATCCACCTCTATTGTGTGGTTGAGAAATCTGCAAAAGCTTCAAACTTGTCCAAAGTCAGAAATTTTATTTTTTAGATTCTGAAAAAAATAATTTCTAATTTAAATATGCAGACCCAGAATTTGCTGGAGGGATTATGTATCCTCTCTGTCCTGGGAGCGCCTTGGGATCCCCCAGGAGGAGCTGGAGAGTATCTCTGGGGATAGGGGCCGGAGAGTTTCCCTTTCTGGACCTTTTGGCTCCACGACCCGACCACAGATAAGTGGTAGAAGGATGGATGGATGGAAATATGTTTCCCTTTAATCCATGACAATGTCAAGATGAAACTGAGGCAACTAAATGGAATTCAGACTTCCTTTATTTTAGTCACATATTTTCTACATGTGCTTTTTACAATATAAATTCCCAAAATGCTTCCTGCTTTTTTTTTTTTTTTTACCCACTCTTGGATGTAATGCGGCTTCAGTTCCTCACAGTGTAGGGTTGACACTGCAGGCCCTTGTGAAGTATCTGTTGTTGAAGGTTTCTCTCAAACTAGCCTTCAGGACTTTCATCAAAGGTGCAGGACTTCCAGTTTCCTCTAGAGGGCACTGTTCGGCAAAAAACAACAAAAAAAAACCCCTGATGTATATAATTGGCATAAATCCTTCATATTTTTTGGACAACAGACACTTAACTCACTGTCTTACCCTTGTGAGTGCGCACATCAGCCGTTGGAGCACTGCATCCTCTCTGTGTGGACACAGACTGGTGACTGTACTCACACAACTCAGCAGACAGTAGATGGTGTGTCTCTGTGACTGTGGTCGTGGACACAACGTGGTAAATCTTTACTGAAGATATTAAAACCTTTCATTAAGAACCATGAAGATGCACGTATGTCTCCACCAGCTGTTACTTTACCTTTTTAAGCACATTGAGAGGCTTCCTGTTGCTTCCTCCAACATTTAACTTTTCTACATCGTCACTGCTCAGAACAGGGTCCTGGATGACAAGGAAGAAACAGATGGGACTGAGAAATACATTTTTTAGCATTTATTGGACTCTTAGTTTAATGCCACCTATACCTTTAACTTCTCCAGCCAAGTCCACAGGAGACAAGAGAGGATGTGAGGATCTGACTCAGTGACCAGCAGTGACCAGCCACAGTCACTACTGTTCAGTTCCTCCTTTTGAAAAGACGAGTTTTACTGTAAATTCAATGCAATCAAAGCCATACAAATAAGGCAGCTGATAATTGTTTTGTACCTGCAACAGAGCTGACCTCTGCAGAAAGGTTTCTTCTGGAGGACCTCGTTCTGCCAGAGCTTTGGCAACAAGACGGGCCATCGAGGTTGGGCCAGGATTATGTGTATTTCTGTGCAACTTTAGGTAACAGAAGTCAGATGTTTAAAACACTGATGACAAAGCTTTCTGTGGCGGACAACAAAGCTTTCAGTAATGATCTTTTACCTCCAGGTTAGAGCTATATTTGGGAAGTTCCTTTTTATCAGAACACTTTGTCATCTTTGTGGAAGTGCTGCTTGCTCTCATGTCAGATGTCAGGATTCTGAACGTATGGTATTCCTTTTTGACTGGACTAACTGGTCTCAGACCAGCTTGTACCAGATCCTGCACACACCAGTGTTTCTCACTTCCAAGTGCAGCAGTGCAGTATGAGCTTACTTCCTGGTCCTTTAGAACAAAATGTAACAGAGTGAGAAAACCAGTCTGAATCTATTGAAAATGGAAACAGTGTATATCTGGAGGCAAGAAATGAAATTTCACCTCATTGACTGTGATCTTACTGAGGTCAGATTCACTATAGCTGCGTTTGTCCAGCAACACCTCCTGCTTCCTCTCCAAGAATCCCAACGGTTCATCCCAGGAGGACACAGACCCTGAGCCTGCCCATGAGCCCTTACAGCCTCCGTTCAGCAAAGGTAAATACTGTTTGGACACAAGCGTCTCTCTCACAGTTCTGCCCAGAGTCCTCAGAGCGGACCTCCTCTCCAACTCAGCATGGACTTCTGGAGGTGAAGGCAGCCCCAGAGCCAAACAGGAGAGACGCACACACAGCAGGTACACCACCTAATTAAGTACAAACCAGGCCAGAAAGGAGAGAGTTTATTGTTTGATCACAAAGAGATTAATGCCGCGTAACGACAAAGTCCTGACCTTGGGTGTGTGTCTGAGTTTGCGTGCCTCCTGGCCGTGCAGCAGCAGCGCTTGTCGGTTTAGATAGTGCTGGAGGGTGAAAGGGGCTCCGTGCCGCAGGCTGAGGTCTGGGTACTGAACCAGCTGCGTGCCAAGCAGGCGGGCAAAGTCAAACACCTGGTTTATCTGTGCCCGCGTTTGAATAGAGCGAGGCCGTTTGATGCGCACATAGTGGACGGCCTCACTGGGGCTGATGCGCAGACTGTAGATCAGGTAACAGGCTATCAGGACACCTGTACAGCACCAAAACACAACAGTAAAACACACACACAAATACCAGGCATCAAAGAGGATTATATATGTGAAAGATATTCTTTTGAACGTCAGTATAGACTTCATTTAGTACCTGTCCTTCCCAGGCCTGCGTGGCAGTGCACAGCAACTCGCCCTTCCTTTACTGCAAAGTCCAAAACCTTCAATCCATCGATGATCCCAACGAGAGACGACACTCCAAAATCTGGCATCCCAAAGTTGTAAAAGTAAACTGCAAACAGATATAATTAGATATGGTTACACTGTTGTTTAACGTTTACCCATGTGGTTCAACTGTCGCAGGCTGCTGTGAGAGAAATGTAATATAGCGCAAACTATATAATCCATCTGATAATTATGGTATTTTCTGCTGTACGTAAAAAAAAATTCCAACTTTCTCAGTGTGTTCTAATGCCAAGAATCAGGTCAGGTTTAACCGTTTGTCAATAAATGAAATAAAATGCTTTTCAATCCACGTATCAGCGTCTCACTGTCATTGTCCATGAAGATCTGTGGGGAGTAAGTGAATCCACTCTCAGGGTCTAGAGGAGGTCCACAGTGTGCGTGCTCCCCCGGGAGCTGCATGTTGATGATTGATCTGATCTTTAACCTGCAAAAAAGACATCGATTGACTCTTTTTGTGTCTTTGAAGACACAACAGTAAGTGTCACTAAAAAGCAATGACATACCTGAATTTATCTGTTAAATGCAATTGAAGGTATTTACTTTTACACGTTTCCGATATCGATTTGTTAAATGTCAATATGTTAGCCCAATCATTATGCAACCATACATTACAGACTTAAACAATAAAATGCTGACCTTTGAAATTGTTCGATGATGTCGTACTTCTTAATTAGCTGATTAGAAGGTCGAGCCATTGCAATTATATCATCAGTCACCCTGGGATAGTCAAAGGTTTTTGATCAGTAAATCACATCTTCCTAAAGTTTTTTGCAACACCTCGGAACAACATCTAGAAGGACTGCAATCAAGAGTTCCCACCAGGAGGAGAAAAGGCCTCGAATGACTTGCTGGTTTGATTTCCAGCACTCTGGTCCCTCATAGCGGCAGTCTTTTCCTCCGCAGGCCAGCAGACAGAGGAGTTTGGGTGGGATGGCTCTCACCAGGTTCTCCCTGGCCTGGGAGTAGGAGGGTCGGGGGACTGGTATATGGGGGGTCAAACTCGGCATTATCCAGCACAGACGGGAAACCCCCAAAATCAACCTTGAATATGTAAGAAATATGTCTCACATAAGACACATATGCACCTAAATACAAAAAAAAAACATACATTATACTGTAATATAATCAAATTTAAGGCTTACCTTTGTTACTACGTTGGACAATGAAGCTCTTAATCCCATTTAAAGTATTTTCCAGCTGTAAAACTTCTAGAATACAAAGATTAAAGCTGTTCAATCAAGCCAAATAAACATGTGCTTCTCAGTCTGGACCCACTCTGTGTACACACGAACAAAAAGGAGTGATGACCCAGCTCCACTAAGCCTGATTAGCTGTCATAAATACATGAGAACAGACATCCGTGAATCAGAACAAGCCACTTATCTAATGCTTATTCCTTCACCTGTGTATGCCCTAATTACCTGCCACAAGCCACAGCTCTGAACATAATTTTACTCGGTGATGCTGAGCAAATTGGATTGGTAATTTCACCCTTACATCATTAGGGTTTGTGTTTAAGAACTCTTTAACATATTTAAACGCACTATAACTAATGAAAACACAGGCCTAGGAAAATCCATCCCTTCTGCTTCATTAGAATGTGGTAGTTCAGGACCGAGCGTGACAAACAAATTGTCACGTGCTGCTGTGAACGTGTTACGAATCTCCTCACGTCTGGAACAGATCCAAACGTGTTTCTCAAATATCCAGCAACAGGAAGAGCTTTTTAGTTAGGATGGAATTAACTCCACCTTCCACACCTTTAATCTCTTTCAATTGGTGGCCATTTTTAAACACAATTTGGAGAGTGAGGAGAATTTTTTATTTTTTTACTGTCACCAGGTGAAGTTTTCGAAAAATGTATTTGCGTCCTTCTTCATTTTAATATAAAGTAATATTTTTCTCTCTCTGAGCCAAAATGAGCCAGGCTATTGATGTGCACAGATAGGTTTATTTTCTACTTTGCATAGATTTATCTCCTTATTGTATTTTTCCAGATTGCAACTTAATCATACAGTTAGTGACATTTTATCAGCATTTCAATCAAAATTATACTGTTATCTCACTGTCTTCCTCTTTTTAACTTCTTTTTTCTCACATTTTTATTTCAGTTTTCCCACACCATGACTTTATACCCCTGATTTAAAAGAAAATGTAGAAATCCCCAAAGAATCAAGTTATTTTATAACATCCTCATTCAATTTTGGTTTTCCACAAACACCCTCAACAAACCTTAGTCATTACACAAGCACTTGCTTCCTGTAAAGCAGACTAAACAGCCATGTTTTTTGTGCTTCTGATAATCGCAGCATTAAATATTAAACTTTACACCCATTCCTTTCACCAAAACACAGCTTAGAGCCCAACACTTTAACAAAAATCGATGGCACATTTCAGAACAAACCTGCCAACATGGCTGAGGCCATTTATATGTGGTTCACTTCATTGTGCATGAGTTTCAAATACATTTTATATAAGCGTCAACCATGATATACTTAGATTTTATTGTTGGTGTCATTGTTGGAAAATGACTCACAGCTAATAAAGACCGAGAGCCAGTCTTTGGCCAGTCACACCCTTCGCCATGATTGATCCCAAGAAGGGCACTTCCTCTTTCCGCTGCAGTTCCTGACACGAAGAGTGTTGTCGTGTGTTTCGTAACAACAACATATTCAAATTCAAAACAAAAGATTTTAAACAGTGGCTTTATTTAGAGCACTTTTTTTTTAATTCAATACATCATAAACAAATATATCTGAAGACAGCTGCAGAATCTGAAAGCATAAGATGAAAAAATGTAGATTCAAAGAATTTCAGGTGGAAAAATATGTTGTATCAGCAAAAGAAAAAAAGGAGTTAATACACTTATTGACAGATAGCAGAACAAACTCAGCATTACAAACTGATTAAAAAAAAAAAAGACACTTTACTATTTTGCAATGTCGCTGGCTCTGTGTTAACACTGAGCAAACACTTCCTTCCTCCTTTCGGTAAAAGCATTTTCTGTCAAAAAGCAAAACTGATTTATTTTTGTGTGTGTGTGTACATGGGCTTTTTTATTCAAACATAAAACGAAGGCGATTTCAGAAACATTCAAACAGGAAACGATTGAAATTGATCACAAAGTTGCAGGAAAGCCATCTACTCTCACAGTGGTGTGGTTCTGCTGCAAACACAGCACTTCACGCAGCACAGAACAAAGAGGCCCGTTGCATCATTTTATCTTGCAAAAGCATTAAGACACAGATGCATCTTCAAGAGGAGAATAACCTTAGAATGTGATAAGGAATGAAAGGCTGACGGTTGTGCAAAAAGGGACCAGAAGGCACATGGTTCTTTTTTTATTTTTTGGAGCTAAAAAACTCCACATTACTGACAAAAATCACTGCAATCCTCCTCCAGCTCACGCTGCAAGTCCTTCACAAAAACAAGATGGAACAGGATTGAGGACATGGCAGTGAGGAGACCAGGGTCATGTCTGCGAGGGAGTTGAATATCCACAGGGGGGCTATGGAGATTAACAGCTTGTGGCAGCCTAATAAGTGTCCTTCATCAGAGCTCTAGGGTTATATGATCATAGCCCCCAATCAAGGCTCTAGAAAGGCTTTAGGTCCAACTGTCTTACATGTGTTTGTAACATGTGTTTTTCAGTGAAATCTCAAAAAAAAAAAAAAAAGTGTTATTTGTGCATCATGAAACAAAGTGTTAATACAAAGAAACAAAAAGGCAGAAAAACAGACTAAATGAAAAAATAAAGTAGTAGTTTTAATAATATAAAGGAAAAAAAAAAATCTGCAAATGTCTGATTAGAAAGTCTACCAGCTTTGTCCTTTTTGTGAACATTGGTGCTGACTCTGGATTGAATGTCTGTGCCTTCTCTACTGTGCTGCCATGTTCAGTCTCACTTTCGGGTCCAGCCAATTGTCCATTAGTTCTTGGACAACTCCCGGGATAGCCAGTCCAGTCCTTCGTACAGCCCAGTGCCCTGGGTGGCGCAGGTTGACTCGATGTGCCACTGCGAAGCCAGAGATTCCAACAGCACACATTAGGAGGCCGTAACAGCAGTGCTCACGGCTTTAAACCTTATTTTTAATTGCACAAAGTGTTTTTTTTAAATCAAGTTACTCACGGTTCTGCTGCGAAGAGCGTGTAAGCCGAGTCTGTCTGTAAGCTCGCTGACTGTTAAGGCGTTTGGAAGGTCCTGTTTGTTTGCAAATACCAGCAAAACTGCATCTCTCAGCTCATCTTCCTCCAACTAAACAGGCAGAAAAACAGATGATATTACACCCGAGAGCAAATTTTCATCATCAAAAAAATAACTTCAACTCGAAACGTTTGAAGCAGTTCAAGCTAAAACTTTAACTAATTTTATATTTCATCGCTTTTGCACAGGACAGTTTTCCCCCTTGTCAATAGTTTTATTTTAATAAACAGCATTTCTGGGATTTGGTCGCAAAACTGACCCAAGTTGCAGCTGTAGGTACAAACGTTTTGCTCAACTTCACAGCAAGAGAATTATTTCCATCATTTGGATTTTCGTTCAGCTCACTGCAGTCAGGTGAGAGCTTGGATTTAATAACTGGTTGAACCTCTTCTGGCACAAACGGGTGTTTCCTGCAGCTGCTGAGAAATTTCTGGACGGCATCAGCCCTGCCATGTTATCAAGATGTCAGGTGTTATGTCAGAACAATTTTCTTTGTATTAGGCCATTATGTAATAAGTTCAGGTAAATTAACTAAAGTAACTTTTGTTCTGTGTCAACGAGCTTCTCCTGAGCCTCAGCACAGACACTGTTAGGCTGTACATCTCAAGAGAAAGAAATGCATTTAGATTATTTCTCCTTAATGAGGCATTCTTTCACTGTACCTCGCCTCTGGGATGAGGTTTTAATTTATTTCTCTTGTTCTCAGCAGCCTGCTCAATGGTTTCCTAAGAAATATTTGGGGGTTTTCAGGTGAAACGCTGCTCCTTCTTTCAGTTTAACAAACAAAGGAAGAGGGAAAAAAAAGCTAATCAGAATACGTCAACTCTGATGCTATGGTTTCCAAGTTCTCTGTAAAAAAAAAAAATTAACTAGAAGAACCCGCAAGTCAAATTTCCAACTTTACATATTGGTTAAACATCCCTGTCCTCCTGTCTCTGGACTCCAGCGTGTTTGTTCTGCCTATTAAAAATGACGACATCTGCAGTTAACTCTTTATTAGTCCTTTTGACAATTTGTGCTTGTTTAATTTATAACACGTGGTCCTGTCCAACTTCTATCCATAAACATAGTATTGCAGTGTTTGTATGCCTATGAACAGGTATTAATCTACAGAGCTTTCACCCTTCATGATGTCAAATTATAGGCTAATAATCTGCAGTTATGAAATACTAACCATCTTTGAGAGCTCCTCAGCAGACTCAGCCACTCGTTCTCTGTCGTTACTGTCCACTACAAAGATGAGACCCTAAATAAAGGAGGGGGAAAAAAAAGCTTAAATACATCAAAAATGTTTATTTTAGTAATGCATAAGAGCGACTGCATTTGTGCTACAATTAATTTCTTAGAAATGGCAAAAGAAAAAGAAAATCTCTTCTTAAAACTTCAGATGAGTTATTGGATCAGAAAAAAAAAGCTTGGAAAGAAACCAAGCAAGAAAGAGGACCATATAATATTTCATTTAAAGAACATTCGTTAGATTTAGCTTAAAACTGTGGCTGCTTTGAGACTTTTTCCTGTCCATTTCGAAAAGTTGTGCCACTGCAGCATGTTGGTTCCTTCTACAAACCACTAACGTTGTTTTACAACACCACGTGGTAACTCAAACATGAGGTTATCTTTTTAAAAGAACCAACGCTGCTGCACGGCGCTCATACCGCTGAAAACATACCTGAGTGTTCTGGAAATAATGCCTCCACAGGGGTCTGATCTTGTCCTGGCCACCCACGTCCCACACAGTGAAACTGATATTTTTATATTCTACAGTCTCCACATTGAAACCTTCACAGACGTAAAGAAAAAGGACGTGTATTAACGACACATGAAAATGACACGCTCAAAGAACAACGACGTAATGTACAAACGAAAGACAAGACCTGGAAGAATTTCTCACCAATGGTTGGAATAGTGGTCACAATTTCACCAAGCTTCAGTTTGTACAAGATAGTTGTTTTTCCTGCAGCATCTAGACCAACTAATGGAACATGATTTAAAAAAAAATGTATATTAGAGAAAAGCTTGTAAATGACAAAAGGTTTCAAAGACACGGCTACAACGTGAGTAATCATGCTGGCATAAAAATTATTAAGGGTACCATAATTAACCTTACGATTTAATTATTAAAAACACACAAACCTACAGTACTGTGCAACGCTTTTGACTCATCCGTCATTTCTTTATACTTTCCTTCCAGGGAAGCAGAGTTGGTCAAAGGTTGTAAAAGTTGTCCTTATCAATAGTTTCTCAGGCTTTCTGGAAGCTTTTCAAAGATTTCCTATAAGACTTTGGCTGCTTATTTTCTCATTTTCAGAAGAAATTTTGCTTGTTTAAGCTGTTTATCTCTGACCTTTGACTCTTTCAGGCATTAAAAGGCATACTATTCACCTTCTGTAGGCAGTTTATTGATTTACTTTTTAAGTCTGACACATCTTCGGTCTTCCACTTGTCCACTGTTTTTTTTTTTTGAGCACACACTGCAATAAGCAAGCACTGAGACTGAATACTGGATAAAAAATGAGTTTAAAAAAAAGCACCAAAAGTCCCATGAGAAACTCTGAAAGACCTTCAAAAAGCCTTAAGAACTATTGATCAAAAACACTGCAAGTATTAACAGAAAGTCTGGTTGTTTAAAAGCATAATAAGAAAAAATTGGTGGTTTTTAAACTTCTGTACATGATATACAGCTTTGCAATTAGGCAATAATAAATTAACCAAAAAAATGGCAAACACCTGAATATTTTTATATCTACACAACTTCAATGAATTTATTTGACTTCATGTCTCTATGGTTGTTTACCATGACTCTATATTAGTTTTATCTCCTTGTGATGGTTTTTAAAAAATCTTGATTTCTGCAACTTTTAGTCACTTTGTGTCACAGGTGCTCTGGCTGACTTTCTAACTTCATTGCCAACAAACATTTTACCCAAATTACAAGACCACTAAAAGCAGTTCTCACTTACATAAACAACAAGAGGAAAAAAGTTTTAATAAAACTGAGTTTTTCCTCCCATAAAACAATCACTCAGCAGCCCATTAGCCCGTTAGCTGCTTCTCCAGTTTCTCCCAGTCAGAGATGCTAACCCACCGTTAGCCAAACAAAACTTTCACTCACCCATCAAAATCCTCATCTGCTTCTTCCCAAAAAGTCGGCCGAAGATGGACGAAATGGTGAGCCCCATAGCTGACCGAGGGTGGCTGAATGTGTAGTCTCTGAAATGATTTTAAACCAGAACGGAGAGAAATATTGAACGCCGCCGCTCTGCTTACAGTGATTTCCACAGCAGCGCAGACTGCCACGTCCGGTGTAAACGTGGAAGGCACCGCGTCATCAGTTTGAACCAAGCTTTATCCGCACAGACACCGCGAACACAGCCAAACTTTACATTTTTAAAAGACTTCTCGGCGTCTGTTTAGTATTTATTGGCATTATGCGTGCAAACAGTTGGGCTAAAAGCGGTTGCTGTTCTTAAGCTTATTTAAAATATTTAATATCGCGTGTTCTTACTTGTATTAAATCGTACTACCCCGCCCCACCGCTAGATGTCGCCGCATCACCGGTTTGCACACTGAAAAGGAAACATTGATTATTTCAGTGGCTGTTCATTTACTGAAGCACTGCATTTACGTTATTATCTACATATTTATTTTACATTCCAAAATAAATTGATAAACATATACCTGTTTAAAGTTTTGCCTCTGTGAATGTCTGTGCATGTGTCTTTATGCTTATGCTATTGCGTGTTAAGAGTTGCAGCAAAGTAAATACAGCCACACACACACACACACACACACACACACACACACACACACACACACACACACACACACACACACACACACACACACACCCACACACCTCCTTGTATTTAATTATTTAATTATCAGGAAAGTTTTTATCTCATATTCCAAGTCGAAATTACTTTGTAGGTTTATCTGAGGTAACCTGTCTTCACACGCACACAGGGCAGAACAGGTGGAGTCAGGAGCACGTGACAACAAGAGGAAAGATATTATAAAGGGATCTCGTGAGGAGTTATAACATTTTCGCAGAGACCTGTAATGGAGAAGCAACATTTAATTGAACATTTGTTGTGCGTGAGCTGTGGATAAACGGAATACAAAATGGGTGTTTTTTTACTGAGTTGGAAACAGGTCAGAACTTTTTCTCAAATGTTAACTAATGAAATATTTTCTGCCAATGATTCTGATTTTATTTTAATCTTGCTTTTCAGACTAATATCCTCGCTGAGTTGTACATAGCCTTTCTCACTTTCAGGTATTGTTCTTCCTCATTCTTTTTCTCTTGAGTTACATAACACTTGCAGACAGACTTACAGTATATTATATCGGATTTTGTGTCTGCAGCTCATTGCTGCTGTTCTGTTGGCTCTCTAGAAAAGGTTTGGCAAAGCAGCAGAGCAACATGTATTAAGAAGCCCACGTTTTGTTTTTGTGTTTTTATTCCAGCCATGTGCGTACAAAAGGCTACTGTACAATGCAGGATTGTCTGACACTCATTTAATTTGTTCTTAGAATTTTTACATGAACTGAAGCACACCCAGTAATGATGAGACACCAGAGTTAAAGTAATCTAGTATTTTAATTTGTATTTGGGCTTTTGATTAGATTATTTATTTTTGTTTTAAGTTCAGTTTAGTTTCACTTTCATACAGATTGGTTTTTCTTATCTCACTCTCTCTTTATTGTCTTTAGTTTGACACTGATACTTTGAAGTATATACAGTATATATATTATGAAACTAAGTATGAGTTCAGCTGTTGTTTTGTTGTAATATATATATATTTATCAATAACAATTTTTTTACGTTTAGACTATTTGAATGTAGTTGTTTATAATATAGTTATTTTAATTTTTTGCACCTAGTTCAAGTTTTAGTTTATAACCTCAGATCAGAATTACATTTTGATCTACTTTTGTTCACTATTTTCAACTCAAAAGCCGTATTCAAACTTCTTCAAACCTAATTTGCACCCAAATGTTTGCAGTTTGGTTGGGAGTTTTTCAGTCCTGGTGGTTTCCATAGTCAAATGGAGACATCTGAGACATCAGGTGAGTCCAGATGGTCAGTGTTTGGTTACAGAAAGGACAAAAAGTTGCATTATATTTGGTTATTTACTTTGTTTTGCAGACCCCAGTTTTGCAGCAAGGCAGTATCTTTCTTGTGCTTCTGTTTCCAGGTCCACCTCCTGGTGCAGCTCACCCTGGCAGACCTCCTGGCTTCTGGGATCCTAATGTCCACCTCTGTCATGAACAAAGTTAACGTTAAAACCGAAATTGGATTCATCTGCCGTTACAGCCTGCCACTTTCACTGGTGAGTATCTGGAGGGAATGAAACTCTTTCTCCCACATGTAAATCATTCACAGAACTGTTGTTCTGTGAACTGTTAGGCAGTTTAATTTCATTTTTGTTGCTTCCAAGCTCAAATATCTGAAGTATAAGGGTTAATGATTAATTTATTGTCAGTTCATGTAACTGTAAAATTTTCCCTGCGTTCACCAGGGTCATGTAAACTCATTCAACACCTTGCGTTGATTTAATTGCAACTATAAAGCCCGAGCCCTTTTGTCATGCTATATTGAATGAATGTTTTCATTTAAAATATAATTTAAATTTAAAAAGATTTAAATTAAACAACTAAAGCACTAATTACTAAAGTTTCTGGAATTCTGATCACACACAACAAACAACAAGGCATGTAATGTTATGTAAGGACAAAACCAGTCTTACATAACTTCAAAGGTGGTGAAGTTGTTATGCAACTTGATCATGCTCACATGTTGAATAATAATTATAAACCAAAAAATTTCTAACAAATGGTAATAAAATTAAAGTCTAACATAACTGTAATCTAAAGATCCTAAAATTAGACCAAAATCTTTTTTGGGGACAGACACAGTTGTGATTGGTACTCTCATTGTGACGTTTTCCTTGTTCAATTAATGCAAAAACCCCAGATGTTCCAAACACTGTGGAATAAAGTATGATCACTTATTCCATTTATCTTTATACATATAAAAGAGAGAGAACTCTGCTGCAGGGAAATACTAATACTGCTCTGACATTTTTTTCTGCATCTGGAACTATTAAGATGAATTCTCCCAACCTGAAACCCTTTTTAGTGTTTGAATGATTGTTTTAAGGAAATCTGGCCTTTTTTATTTGTCAAGGAAAGTGTATTTTAAACTTTGCTGAAGCTTAAAACTTCAGAGAAATGACATGTATAGAAGAAAAAACAAAACTATAAACACGGAAGTGTCTTGGTTTCTCTGGAGATATTAAAACTCATAAGTGGTTTTCCCTGAGATAATTATGGGCAGGGCTGGATTTCGGTGGCTTTCAGGCTTCATATCTTCTGTGTGACATGAAGCCTTTGTTATGATTTTAAAACAAATAAATGATGTCATGCTGACTTTCCCCATCTTTACATACTGCACAGCCCACAGACATGATACTGAATTTGTGACTTCAGCAATTTCTTTTTTACAACAGAGAAAAGTCTTTGTTTCATTTTACATTTTCTTTTTTAGAAAGATCTTATCTGTTCTAAATAGTAAAAATGTCCTTGTAAAAAAATCATAAAAAAAGTCCTCATAAAGAAAACTGTATAAACTTACTGAACTCTTTCGTTGTTCAGAAACCCTTAGTTAATCTTTTAAACAAATTAGTTCTACAAGAAGACTTAATAAATTAATCACTCATAGCATATTTGTTCACCTCAGTGATGCAAATGTAAATTATTCTGTCCGTGTTTCTGCCTTCCGTTCCAGACTTTTTATTTGATTTCATTTCTGCTGGTGGTTGTTTACGCCTGGAATTCAAAGAATGCCATACAGGGATGGAGGGAAAGAGCTCCAGATGATGAGAAAAGACAGGTGAGGCATACATTTTTAATCACTCGTTCAAACTTTCTCACGATTCAGTTATTTCATGCTCTGTCTATTTTTTCTTGGTTTACAGACCAAATGCAAAAAGATTTTTGTAGAGACACCATTTTGCTTCCTTGTGTGGTGAGTCTGTCAGCCAGATATTTTTAAATACTGCAGACTTATTCACCTGAGCAGCGCCTAAGAATTTCACCGTATCTATAACTGAAGGTTCTCTCTCTGTCTTCAATATTTTAGGTTGATTCCAATTGCACTTTACTGTGCTTATGCAATCTTTTTAACACAGGAGAAGATCTCCCAGAATGATTCTGCAAACAGGTGAGCAAACATCACAATCAAATTTATTAACTTGAAGCACTTAGGGCGCAAACCTCCAATTTTGTATCACCACCAAAATGTAATCACTTGTTCTATGTGAAAACCCCAACATGTCCTGAGAATTTCATCAACATCTGTTCTTTAGTTTTTAAGTAATCCTGTTACCAGACTAACAAACCAACCAACCAGTAAAATAACTTTTTTTTCGTGGACTTTTCATTCTTTTTAATATTTTCTTTCTTTCTTTGCAGCAGCTGTATTTTGTTCTTGACTCTCTGGAACAATTCCTACTCAGGTCCTGGGACATATGAGAAAGTGAGTATCATCACACACTTTAATGCTCTTGTTTTAGACTTCAGTAGTTTTGCAGTGTTTTGATTTACAAAACTACCTGTCTTTTCATTGATTTTTACTCACTTTCATTGCTGCATTTTGGATTTCACAGGCAAATTATGTTTTATCAATAAATGAATGTGCATTCTTGCTAACATCATTGTATTTCTTCTCCATAGACAATGGAGAAAGTTCGTAATGATTTCATCGAAATTGTTCTTCCGATTGTGTTGATATCAGTGATTTCCTCTTGCTCTGTGAGTCAATAACAGTCATTTTGATTGATAGCTAGCCTGCCATGTAGAGTTTGTTCTATCATAATTCAATTGTACTATCTAATGACATGGACAGTGTTTAAAATGATAGTTCAGATCTACTGAAGTGGAGTTTGGTGGAAAGTTTATAAACAATTAATATTTTACCTGCTGTAAGATCCCTTAATTAAATCTCAGTTGAGAGAAATAGAGTATCATTTTGACTGGATTGATAAGTTTACAGCTAGTTTGAGAGAGGCCAAGAACAAAGTGGATTACTGCTATTAAAAAAACTATTCAATATAAACAACATTTATAGTAGTCTATGCAAATGCTAGTCTATAAAACTTTACACTGCTGCCAATTTCACACTGCCTCCACCTTTTACATTTGCCCTACACCCCTACGTAAATAATAGTGTAATGAGAAACTGACAGCAAAGTAAAGATAAAAAAAAGGATTCACATAAACTGTTAAGACTTTTTTTTAAACTGAAGTTATTTCAAGATGACAGAAATCCACTTTAGTCTTGGTCCCTCTCAGACTGACTGTTAGCTCGTCAATCTGGTCAAAATTAAACTCTATTAGTTTAAATTTGTATTGTTCAAAGTGTTACAACACATAAGACATTAATTGTTCATAACTTTGCAACAGAACCACACATTAAAAGATCTGAACTATTTTCTCAGGAAGACTCTAATAACTTGTTTTTGTTTCAGTTTATTTACTACAAGGTGGGAAGGTGGTATGAAGAGCGCACGTATGTCGGGTTTTTCCCTGTGGAAGGAGATGGGCTTTCAAGGAGGCAATTCAGAAGAGGGATTTCTACAGCACGGAATATGGTGTTAGTTATCATAATCTGCTGGGTACCAGGTACACACACTTACAAACTTATTATTAGCTGTAAATTAGCATGTGGTTGGCATCTCATTAATTTATACATTTTTATCCCGTAGCTCTTGCTGTCATTCTGCTGTCAGTGACAACATTAAAGATTGAACAAACAAAGTTATTTCCTCTTTATTGCATTCAGGTTGGTATCAAAACAATAATGCTTGCTCTCAAAAAAAAGAAGTTGCTCTTTACAGTGTTGCTTTTGTTTATTCCAGGCTATCACGGTGTCCCTTCAAGGCTTCCTGAACAGCATGGTTTATGCCTGGAAACGGCCCAACTTCACAGAGGTTGTTCTCGGTGAGTCCACACCCCTGGTGGGATACAGCCAGAAGGCCTTCTTTGAAGAATCACTAAAAAGCTGATGCTACGAGGGCCATCGTTGTGCTGCAACACCCTGTAATGGCTTTAGGAAGACAAACTGCACACGTCATGCCTTCATGACAGAAAAAAACTGGACTAAGCAGTGCAAATCACAAACAAAGGAAACAAAGGAAACATAAAGACATTCAAAACGTGAGAAATTATGTATTCTTTTAATGCAGCTACTGTGGATTTTGTCATAAAAAACAACAAAAATATAGTGTATATTTTTTAAATAAATGTGGCCAGACAAGTTCTGAAAAATATAAGTGTTGTATTTATATTTGTTTTGGTTATTGTACAGTTTTCTTAAAAATGTTATATATCAAAGATTACTGACTATGTCTTGAGATACTTGAAGTATCATGCAAATGATATTGTACAGCTGTTTGTGATTTCACATTTATTCTTTTTAATCACGGGCTTCTTTACTCAGTTATACTGATTTCATGTTCAGCTGTTCCTCAGTTCTCTTTGGTTAAATAAAGATTACGTAAATCCTGTCACGACTGCATTCTTTACACTTGGTTTTATTTTGTTTAGAGAGCATGTGCCGCCATTTACCGCAGTTCGACTTACCCGTCTGACGCGTTTCCTGCCAACATATCACACATGCCTTATGTGTGACCTCACCTGCATAAACACACAGGAATCTCTTTGTGAGAAATGCTAACATTTGTGGTTGCACACAAACATGACATAGCAGATAGTGTGTTCCTTTTTTTGTGCAATAACTCAGCATTCCTCAGTGGACCTATGGACTCCACACGCTGAACTCTACGTACAGTAGCAGACTGGTTAGTCCATAACTAAAGATAGCAAGATGAAGTTATATTACTGTTCTTAGAAACAAACCAAAAATACAGAATAATGTAACTCTTAGTCAAGTATATATATTTTTAAAGCTAAGCATGTTTTCCTGTAACATCTAAACATAATTATGTAAGTTATTTACCCTAAACGGGTATTTTTAACTGGTAAACCTAAGCTTTCACAAGTTCCAGCAAATAAAAAGATAAGAAAAGTGAAGAATTTCGAGTGACAATAAAGTGAAACTACAGAATATAATTTTGATATCTGACCCAGAACTTAACCACAAGAAATTTCGGTCATAGGTACTGTAACTAGGTTGTTATCACAAACTGGTTACAGTTTGGTACTGAAATGAAAACCCATGTGGGCTCCCTGTTCGAGTCTTATTTGGTTCACAGATGTAAAAATTGGGGACTTAAATATGGCCCACTTAGGGTTCAATCAGTATATGAGGAAATACATGTGGAATCCACCTTGAAACCCATGTTACCTTGTAGTAAACTCACATGGGTAATCAACATTTGGCCAAGATGGACAGTTCATCAGGTCACGTTTTCAGCCCTTTATTATTCCAATTTCCAGTACCAGCTTAAATATAGTTTCAGTTGGCTAGTTTGTGGAAAACATCCTTTTTACTGCACCACACAGTTTGCTATAAAAATCTTTTAATAGAGGGAAGAGGTTTGGAAATGATTTTATACCTTTAAAGCCTTGTGACAAACGCCCACAGCTATAATGTTTTAGTCCTACTGTGGAGTTTTTTATACACAGGTGTAAAGCAGAAACTGTCATTTCAACTTTGCACAAACAGATTGGCTCCAGTTAAGTGTCGATGAAACCTAAATGACTGATCTAATAGCCCTGATGTGATGTGGGGACATTTGCAGGTATCGTTTTGGTAAAATGCAAATAATTCCAGAAATGAAGCACTTCTGTTCTGGTGATTTCCCCCAAGAAGGCAATACCTGCACTGGCGTATGTGGCATTAGGGGTCACTAACTAAAAAGAAACTTTGTGTTGGATTTTCTTTTTCTCCAACTTGTCATTTATCTGTAGACTTTACTAATAAATTGAGGTGAATAAAACTTGTTGGTTTTGTTTTGTTTTTGAAACCAGACACATAGGAGATAAGCGGAGTTCTTATCTATTGCTAAGTCATTTTGTGGAGATAAAAGCTCTGCAGACTGTTTCATACACCCACTGACCTAATTTTCTGTTTCCTTTAAGCCATCTATTATCTAATGTGTCACAGATACCCTGCCGCGTAATACAAAGACCATGCATCACAGCTGTCTCATAAATCATATTTCTATAATAACAAACAGATACTTTAAGGTGTTTTAAAAGAACAGAGCTTATTTGTTACAGTGCACAGTTTTTTTTATCCCCTGCTAGGTTAATATTTTCTTTTTATCAATCATGTTAGATGTTAGTAAGCCGCTCAAAGAAAACAATTTTTATAGCATTGCTTGTTCCTAGGCATTACAAACCAAAGGTCAAAACACTGCTGCATGGCGTAAACAGCAACCAAACACATTCACAGGCACTAAGAATGCCTGTGAATGTGTTTGCCTGCGAGCACGCATAGCCGCTCTAATATTTATCTGCCCAGTGAGTTTGTTGAATATGATAAATGAAGCGAACAAAGTTGGATTTGCAAAGGAATCAACGAGGCATTCTGAATATGGTCTGTCAGGGCTGTGCCTCCAGGGTAACTGGAGCCATCTGGGGGATTTTTTTGTAAAAATGCTGCATGTTCTGAAGACAACATGGGAACAGTCCTCACACGATCACATCATCAGTAAGGAAAAACACCCTGAATGTTAAAAACTCACCACGATAACTCGAAACCTGAAGTTATTACAGGTTGTGTTATGTTTAGTTTTCCAAATACTGCACTCACTAAATCTATCCATGCTACAAAGTTGGTTAGATTTCTCTTGGCTGTCATCTGCCTGCCTGTTAGAACAAGCTGTTTGCAGTCAGATGGAAAATGAAACTTGAAAGTGTTTTATAAAGGGGGCCTTGCCAACAAATTATTTAAAGGGGAAATGAAAGAAAAGATGAAAAATTCTAAGTTTCTTTTAGTTAAACACTATCATAAAACACTCCAGTGGTCCATATCTCTGTGAATGACTTGTTTTTAGAGTTTTGTGTCAAAATCTTGAAGTGGGATGATTGTGTGGTTGGTGTTACCTCGTTGGTTGGTGACGTAGAAGGACCGCTGTAGGACACCCCAGACTTTTTTGTCTGGAGTGATGCTGTCGGGATCTCGAGCCCCACATTTTACAAGAGAAACCTCCAAGCTTTACAATGATGTCACACAGTTTTCGAGGAGTTTCCCATCCGGACAGAGAGAGGTGTCCGTTGTCGGTCCGATCTTCTGTTGAAGGTTTGTATTTCAGGTGGTCCTCTTCAGAACATTACTTCCACAGTCAGTCACCAGACTTTGGGTTGTAATTTTGACCAGAAGCTAAACTAACCACATCCATTAAACTTTCTTTGTCCTTTGGGAAGCTGAAGAATGACACAGTAGTTGTAGTTTTGGGTCAGTTTATACAATTAATTACAATGAACTGAACCATTTCACTCGCTCACTATCTATATCTGCTATTTACTGCCTTGTTGGTGTTCCTGTGTTTGGCACTGGATACGTCACACTTCAGAGTGATCACAAAAAAAAAAGGCTGAAGAGACCCTTGTAATTTTTTTGATCTTTGATTATTAATTTTAAATTAGTGTAATTTTTTTCAAATGAGAGACTCTGAAAACAAGCTCCTTTTATGACTTTCTTTTGATTTATGTTCGCTTCAAAACATTTTTCATTTCCTCTATAACACTATCTTATGACAACAAAGGGAGTTTCATGAGGGGAAATCCAGATGGCATACTTATAAAACACACCAGAGACACACCCATTAAAAAACCCTGTCAACACACTCTTTCCTCCTGGAAACTGGCCCTAAATCACACGTGAGAACCAGCGTGTGCTCTATTTTATCCATTTATTTCTCTTAATACATACATTATTAAATCAAAACAAACTGAGGTAATTTTTTTGCCACTCAGATCACACTTCATCAACATTTCCAAAACACCAATTCATAACCAATAAATCTATTTGCTTCATATTAAAATGCATTTAACAAAGTACAACAAAGCATAATGATATGTTGTCATGTTTATGCTTTTATCGCAAATTTGATAACAGCTTCCCTGCAGCTGTTTCAATGTCTGAGAAGATTTGGCAGTTCTCAGAGTTATGCCCTTTAACAAAAAAACTGTTTTTCAACCTTACTGAAAAGAAGGCAAATAAAAACGTGGCAAATGACAGTGACCCTTCATTCATCTTCCACTTTTAAGAATGTTAGCACAGGGCTGCGGTAGCTTGGTAGTCAGTGCAGAGGTCTTGTAATCCTGAGTCTGCAGTTTCAAGCCCAGGTTGCAGCAGGAAGGGCATCTGACATAAAACAATTGCCAAATCTTTAATGCGAGTCGGATCGCTGTGGCGACTCCTGAAGAAGAGAGCAGCGGAAAGAATTTCTCAGCACGGTTCAATCCCCGAACTGCCGCAGTTTTAACTGTTCTTTTCAAAAGTCCATGGACAAAGTTCTTCTCTGAGCCATTTCATATTTGCCTCTTTGGTTTCCCGCTCTTCGCACATAAAGATCATACCTTCCCTCTGCCTCCTCTTCATCCTGCTCCATAACTCTGTCCTGCCGCCGCAGCATCTGACCGCTCATTCCTGGGTGGCCCTGCATTCGGCTTTGTTTCACACTGGGCCAGCTCTTCTTCCGCAAACTGCTGTTCATCAAGTCTCTCAAAGGGGGTGCAGCAGTCTGGCAGTCTCCTCTAAAAGGGGGGAGATCTATAGATCCTTTTCCCAGGACGTATCCACTGTGACCGGCTTTGATGGAGTTGATGGAGGCCTGAGAGCCACAGTGGTGTTCATGAATGCAGCGCGATCCCGACGACAATCTCCTGAGAGCCTGCATGGACAGGAGCTCATCTGACAGGTCCCTGAGGTTCCCAGACATATCCTGAAAATTCAAAAACAGACAAAAGATATTTTTAATAGCACTCTTAAAATAAAAAATAAAAATAGGCAACAATAAAGTATCAAATTAATCGAATCAACCTTGTCTCTACGGTTGAAGAGCTCGTAGTGCTGGGAATCGAACACCTTCTGCAGGTCAGCACGTCGAAACAGCTTGTTCTTACGTATCAGTACCTTCAGACACAGTTTATAAATTAATAATTTAAACACCAATAGGCGGCATGAATTTCATGCTGTCAACTTCTTTTAATGACCTTTTTACGTGGCTGTTTGACTTGCACCATAATGGAGAAAATGAAGAGTAGCAGGACCACCCCCGTGGACACGCAGATTATTGTTGCCTGAGTCTTTGAGATTTGGAGAAAAGCAGCTCTGGGCTTCGTGTCTGAATTTTGGACAAAGAAGAGAATGATAATGGTGTTTAAAATACATTATCACGGGATGTAAAGCGCCAGTATCTGACTTACTGACACATTCTTCAGGACAGTTTGTTTAACTTAAAGCTGAAGCATCGACACATAGCAATTACCAACAAGAAAGCGAAAAGTGTTTATAGTAACGATGATTCCTACTTTTGTCAATTCAAGTAAAACATTTGATAAAATCTTTGTATTTTGCTATAAACACTTGACAGAATTACAGTCAAGCAGGCTCAGACGGACACAGACACAAACATGACATACACAATACCGCACAGCACAACACAACTCGTTGTAATTCAGAAAGGCAGATCAACGAAGAATGTTTCTGCCAGCGTTTCAGCAGACCTGGGGTACCTTGGCAGTTGCTTTCATCCCAAGGGAAGACACAGTTTTGTATGCCATTGCATACCAGAGAATTGTTGATGCACATGTTGCTGTGGCAAAAGAATGCGCTGCCTATACAGGGTGCTAAAACACAGACACAGTGTACTGTATGGCAGGTATGCAGACAAGCATGTAAAGCAATCAAAGTTACAAGTAGTCAAACATAATGTATTCAGCTGTAAAATCTTAGGAATGTAAGTTAGTATGCTTATTAAACTGCTGAGCAAGTCAACTTTTATCAGATAGATGTCATAACTGCATTAATCAGTAGCAACCATATGGGTGTGCCATAATCACACCTCTAAACCTTCTATTAAACTTTTCAGAGCTACAGAACTGAATGAACAGAAGAATGTAAAGTGACAAAAAAAAAAAAGAGTAATCTGAAGGAGAAACTCACGGTCGGTGAAAATAGTGTACAGCATCCGGAAACGGCTGAGACGGCTCGTCTCATCGGCCCACATCCTCACTACTCCAAAACCGGTGTCCAGCATGATATCATTAGCAACTGTACTACAAAACTTGGCCTGCAAGAAACCACACGGTTTTCTCTGGCAGCTGTGCGTGCGTGCGTGGTCTCATTGAGGCCAGGGTCTCTAGGCCAGCTGCTCTTAATGTTTGTGTCAAAAATGATATTAACTAGAAACACTCGTGACTAAGAGAAAATAATAAATCATGTTATGTAGCAGAAGAAGAAACCCATAATTAAGAAGCTACAGTGATGGAATAGCTGAACAGTAACTCAATGTTCGAGGAGACAGCTTGTTCTAATGTTTTTGTCAGACTGCTTTTTTACCTTCAGGTCCTCAATGGCACTACTGCCATCATAAACAGCCACAAAGTTCTTCTTACATTCATTAGAGTGTTCCATCTGGTATTCTAAGAACTTCAGGTAAATCTGGAACAAGACAGAAAAACCCCAGATTTATGTCTGTTGGATTACCAATTACTAATTTGTGTACAATGCACACATGACATCTGAAGCATTAAATGTACTTTTATAGAATGTTAATGTAAGGAACATTTTGGTTGCTGGAACATAAACTAAAATCTCAAAGCTTTTCCTGTTTACTCATATTTAACAAAGAATATATAACATCAAATGCGAAATGTGGAAATGTGTCATTCTGTTCCATGTGAATCACATTGTTTGTTCCTAAACTTGATTTTACATGTTCCTAACGTCTGCCACTACTCCTTTAAGTTGTTTTCCTTGCATAATCAGCTTGTGAACACCAACGCTGACCATGTAGGAAATACCATGAGCTAATTAAGAACAAAATTTGAACGTGTTTAATGCCATACTCTGTTCCGTGCTGGAGCTCGTATGGTCCAAATGCAGTCCACTGCCTGGTCTGGCTTCACTTTGTGATCCTCGTCTACATGACTGGAGCGAATCAGGCCTTCGAGCCCCACGAGCTCAAACTGACATTCTGAACCACAGACAGCGAGAAAATGTGACAACTAACAGGCAAAAATACATTAGTTGGTCTAAACATTAAGACTTTGCTTCAGAGTTTATTCTGAAGATGTATATGCTTAAATAGACACAATGGGTTCTCTACCTGGGATAGGATTCATAAGTCCTCCCACACGTAGATGAAATTCAGGGTCTTTGGGGGGGGGGAAATCACAGAAACAGATATGTGAGTCTATGTAGGATGGTCAGAGTACAGGTACTTAATAAGCAAGAAGGCTTCTAGCAAAACATTTTTTTAAAATCTTGTACCAGGTTGGTAGAGAGAGAATAGATGTGTGCATTTTATTCACCTGCTGTAAACTTGTATTGGACCTGGAAGCCATTACCCTCCAGCTCTTCGTCACTGAAGAAGCGGATCCACATAAAACGTCCACTGGAATAAATGACACCGGGACTGGTTGTGCCACAGCAACGACTGATGAGCGGTGAGAAGCTGAAGGGTCCGTCCCGCACCTCGATGTTGTCAAAACGACAATCAAAAGATGCTTCAATGTGAAAGTACTTGTTAAAGAGCAGCTCGATTCTCTGGCGGGGCAGGGCTGCGGAAAGACCAGCATTGTGTTACTTCCAGTGCCACAGACATAATTCTCAAATATAACATAAAATGAACAGTAATAAAATCTGTCAGAATGTTTATAATGATGGAAGAAAAGCTTTCTAATTAAAACAGGTTAAATGTCATCCAAATATTAATACCATATATCCCACTTACTGTGTGCATATCTGCCTTGCATTTCTATGGTGTATTGAGATGCAAGGAAATACTCTAAAATCACAACATTGCCTCTTTATGCATTTCATACTCAAGCCTTTGTTGTGTGATTTCACTATGTTGCCACAGATTTGTTGGTCATGTTGAAAAATTCTATAGCATGAGAGTAGGACCTTTGAAAAGTCACACATATACACCATATTAATAAAAGTTACATCGCCATGACCTAACTACATACTGTATTGCACAACAGTATAGTTAGGTCAAGGCTATGTAACAAAAGCTACAAAGCCATGACCTAGCTATATTGTTGCGCAATCTCTTGCTCTGCTACGTAAACGCTCTGTCTGCACTGTCATGGTATTGTGGCATACTTGGATTTTTTATGAGCTATAGTGTAGGTTTTGCCTTTCTTATCCATTGGTGGAATACTGTTGTGGGTAGCAATGACCTGTTACTTACCTGGTGCGTACTGGATAAGTACAAGATACATACTCTGTAAGTTCAGGGTAACAAGTCACTTCATAACACATTTCATTCCCAGTAGGTATCAGGTACATACCCGATAGGTGCCCGGTACATACCTTGTAAGTGCTAGGTATGTACTGGTACGTACCAGGTATGTATCATGTAACAAGACCCTTCATAATACAGCCCAGTACCCTTAGATACCTGTAAGTAGGTAAGTAGATGCCAGGTACATACCAAGATGAATTAGGTATTGCTAGCTTCTTTTGTGCTCTTAGCAGAAGTACCATGTAAATACTACAATGCTTATGATGTCATGTGGTTGCTCTCGTGTCCATATTGTGCTGTTAGAGTCAATCTACAATTTTAAAAACATCTACATGGTGTTTTTCTGTACCTGATGTGTCCTCTGTCCGGTCACATGATGTGTATTTATAAGAGACCAACATTTTCTACTTGTCATTCATTATAAAAATACAGGCCGGAAAGAAATTGATGTGCTAGTTACTGTTGTGGGTTTGGTTTGGACTCTCCTTGAAGACAAGGCGAAAAGAAGACAAATTGTCAGACTGAGATCTGCCAGAGTAGAGCAACTGAGAGCACTAGCAAGAAGACGACCCAGAAGATTGTGGGTGAGATCATAGCTAGATGAAGATAAAACACTAAATCATCCATTACCACAGACTGTGACAAGAAGATGCTGGTGGATGCTGCAGATATGCTGCAACAATGTCACATGTAAGAAGAAGGAGACAATCACAGGATTTACTTTAAACACCAGAACCAACAAAAAAATGGCTTCCATAATTCAGTGTTAAAATCTGCATAATTTGAGACGAAAAGTAGAAGAAGCGAAAGAAGTTTACCTTCCAGAACATAAAGGCAGTCCTTGTTTGGAGGGTACATGTTTGGGTAGTTCGGAGAACTGAAGATTCCACCATCTGGTTTTCGAACCCAGGTCCCACAGTGACGAGACCTCCTCGGATGCTCAGGGGGTTTACCTTCTTTAGCTCCAGCACCTCCATCTACCCGTGACAAAACAGACCAACAAAACATGACTCTTTCGTGACTCTTATCAAAGACACAAAATCTTTTATAGCTTGAAAAAAGCATACTCAATTGTGTCAATAAACCTTCAATTAAATAGAAATGCATAAAAGGTTGATTTGGTCTATTTTAACAAAGGAGATAAAGACAAACTCAGAATGAAGATGACAATTACCTTTAATCTTCTGTGCAATTGAAAATCCCTCTTCAGTGAATAGGAGGAGTATCCAGACTGCATGAGAGGCCATCAGTAAATGACACCGCAGCGAGGAGGGTACAATCAAGGAATAAGAGAAAGATAGAAAGAGCTTAGCAGGATTTGTTAGCTCAAGTTCAACGTCTCAGTGAATTCAGCTGAATCCCTGAATGTACGTAAGAGGTCAGAGGTGAGGAGTTCAAAGGCAATGAGAGTGAACATTGAACCATCTGTTTGCTTTATTTCTGCCTTTTCACACCCAAAAGGTAGAAATTAGGAAATGAAACAAGATTTTTTTTAAAATTTTCTCTTCTGCTTTGCAAGTGAAACTAATATTAATTATAAAAATCATTAAATCAACTGGGGAAAAAAGGGGTTTGTAAATCAACAAGCTAGGCTGCTTAGCTTTCAATCTTTCCCCACATAAATTATACTCTGAAAGTTCCCAGACACAAAAAAAATAGTTTACTCACATTTGTAAAGTATGTTGGCTGTGATTTAAACAGCTTGTGATCCAACAGAAGAACATCTTAAACGTTTGATTTCCATTTGCCTGTTTTAATTTGTTTTTAAATATTATTTTGGCTTTTGCTTTCTTTAAGCCCTATGTGCTACCATGAGCTATAGTTATTCAAATTAACACCTAAATTACAATAAAACGAGAAGTCTAATAACTCAGAATGATCTCTTATAATCTTAGGATAATAAAATAAGAAAATGAAGTACTGTGTGAACCTAGCTGCATTGAAATTGCAAGGCAGAAGTTATATTTTTGTTAAGCGTTAAATCTCCATAGACACAATATTCAGAGTAAAGAGGAGGGACTGAAGCAGCAGCAGCAATCCAAATCCTCCTTCTGTCAAGACTCCTCACAAGCTGACACTAAGAGAGAAAACATAAATCCAGCTGAAGAGAAAAATCTCCGCCTTGCAGATTTATTTTCTTTTAAATGCAACTTTCGCAGCATTTAAACACTGTGGAAGCTGTCACTTCAACACTGTGAGTTGTGTCAGGAGAAGTGAATTAATTAATCCAGGCAGCAAATGTTAGACCTCCTGTCGGATTAAAGTTTCTGTCAAACAAATCAAACCAAAGCTAATGGTTGATCTCACTCACCTGCATGCATCCTTTCAGTTGCACGTCGTTTTCCCAGTCTTCTTTTCTACCAGCTGCGTGTCCCACACATTCCCCTTCTGCGGTTCGGATTAGCGCATGTTAACATTACTGACGGACACAAACCAGCTTTCACCTTTTCATCCTAATCTCTCTGGGTAAACAGAGAGAGGGGCTCCTGGTGCAAAAAAAGATCTGAAGAGCTTTTGCTTCATAACCGCTCTTCTCTAACAGAACAATTTTTTTTATTTTTTTTTTGCAGCGCAAACTAGTCACACAAGGATGAGCCTCTTCCTCTCCAATAAACTGATGATCTGTCTGTAGCTGCTGGAGATTTGAAGATTGAGCTTGGAAGAGGGAAAGGATGATTGCGCATGCGCACCCCGTCCTCCCAGAGGAGTCATGAGTTTACAACACCAGCCAATACCCTGTGTGACGTAGTGGAGAATTAGACTGGGAATCCCACATCCATTTTTATTTTTTCATAATTAGTTGATTCAGGGTGAGCCTCCATGAAGCAAATACACACTCGCTCTATAGGAGGGTTCACTGGTAATAAGCCTGTTGTGTTAGTTTTCTGTCCTCATTCTTGGATCACTCATTACCTAAACATCCAAAGTGGAAGACAGAGCTTGCAGAAGATCCCTTTTGGACTGATGTGAGTTTTCTCTTTCGATGTTTTGCGTTCACTGGAAGGTTTGTGTCTTTGTAGACGATTGTAATGGCTGCGAATCAACTGTGATGCTTTCAAAGACAAGAAGGGGTCAGGTTCTTGAATCCCAATAAACTCAGAAGCTGCTTTGGGCCCTCGGACCAGCGGCGTGCCTCCTAAAGCAAAGGATAAAGATTATAACAAAACTTTAACAAACCACAACAAAACATCAAAAGTTTCCTCAAATTTTCTATTTCCTTTGTGGAACGTTCACCTAAACACTGGAAAGGGTGAACAATTTTAAAGCGATGAGAACATAATGTTCAACCTCTTTTCAGCCATTTTGAACTTTTGAGCTCTAAGAAGATGCTACTGAATTTTTCCATTTATAAGAAATTTGTTTCAACATTTTTACTTCATGTCAAGTTTCAATAATATAGCCAGTTATACAATGTGATTAATGTGACTGAGAAGCAACCCACATGTAGCTTCGTGGAATATATTGTCTGCTGGTTAATTTAATAACTTTTGGGACTAAGAAACTATGATGATGGTGGTGTTAGACGTACAAATCAAGCACGAACAATATAAGGAAGTTAAAGGTGCTGAGGTGGGTGATGGTCCAATGGCAAATATAATTTAATTTAATCCGAATTTAGGCACAACGCAGCCTTTTATGAAAAAAGACAATTGGTAAAATCCCAAACTGCCAGGGGAAAACAGAAACAGAGGAGGAATTAAAAACCTAAACAGGTCAAAATTTACGTATCAGTCAGGACTTAATGAGGCAAACGATTGTGTGCTGAGAGATGAACTATAAATCTTTCATTTGCTAAAGTTCACTGAAGCAGGAGGTGGCAGATTGTTGCGAATTAAACATTTGTTCGATTTGTCCGAAGCACCATTTCCCCATTTTCCGATCACTGGTAACACTATAAATGTTCTGACTTTCTCTGAATCTGTGCTGCTGTTGCTCAACAGCCTCAACAGATTGTTGCATCGAAGGGAAAACCGGCACTTTTATCTGCTGCCAGGGAAAAGTCATTAAGACACCACCATGTGGCTGTGATCGGCAGCTGTTGATTACTGTTGAAGAGTGGCCATCTTAGCCAAGCAGTCACGACTTTAACATGGTGGAACAGCGTCTTCTACCCCGCTGGGCTCTCGTATGTCAGCACTTTCCTCTCGCATGTCTTAAACCTGCAGATTTCATTGTTTTTGGGAGTCAGATGTTGCCACTGTCACGACTAATCAGTCTAAAGCATGGGCCGGTGTTTAATCCCACACCCAGTTGATGAAACGAACAGGGCATCTGCTAATAAAAAGTTTTATTTATAACACTACAATATAACTTACTGTTCTCTTTTCTTGTGTTGCTTCATATGTGCTTCTCGTGAAACATTACTTGGAAAAAACCCTTGAAATTTAATCATCCCCAAAGATGATTCTTCACATAATTCCCAGCTTAGAGTATGTGCTGTCCCAGGAGGTCCCGCCTCTGAGAGGCAACACAAACATCCTATTCTTAGGCAGATTTAGACATATCATGAAGCAGCAGGAGATGATGCTGAACTCTGTTCTTATCTCAGGCCCACATGACAACAGATTAGACAAAGAAAGGAAAATAAAAAGACCTCATTAAGTAAAAGTCAGTTTGGAGAATTTTTTTAAAAAAAAAGCATGGTGACAGTGCATGGCAAACAGCTCCCACACATATCTATTAAACTTGATTCTTACGCTCACGTGAAATCTTTATTTTGTCGACAGGAAAGCAGATTAGATAAAGAAAGAACTTGACCTCATTAGACAAGCATCAAAAAAAATGCAGTTTAAGTCTCAGAACAACTCAAAGTAAAAGTCCTGAGTGAGATAAGCTCAGTCAGTTCATAAATATTTAAGATCACCGCCTCCTGATTTCTCTTTAACCCCAGTCTTGTGTCTTTAGGTTGACAGTATTCTTGCTTCTCTGTTTTAGAAGAAGTATAATCTCTTTGTGCTTATCTCCAGCTGCATTAAAGGAATCCAACTTTTGTATATGAATGCAAATTCTCATTTATCCTTCGTATGGAACATCATAGTTGCCTCAAATCGCATAAAGAAACAGAAAATAAGGTACTTTACTCTGTTTTAATGTGGTTTTTAAAATATAACTCACTCTGATGTGTTACACAGCCGCTAGAACTAAATGGAAGCTTACAAACCCCTAAAAGATCGAAAATTACTCAATAAAAAGAGAAAATGGACGTTTTTTTTTATTTCAGACTTCAATGATATGGTTCTGGATTTAATAAAGAGATGGCGTTCTGTCTCTAGTAGCAGACTTTATCTGCTCAGAGGAAAATCTCCATTGAAATTAGACATTCTCCTCTTTCTAAACCGTGCTCTCTTGCGCCATATGGCCAATCACAAAGGAGGGTTTCTGCGACAGATGGCCAATGGTGATGACCCTTACTCAAAGGAGGGTTAAGCCTGTTGAGACGACGCTGAGATCAAGATAAGACATGTGACAGAAAGGCTGCGGAAAACGAGAGCAGATATATATATATATATATATATATATAAATATATATATATATAATCTTCTTCATATCTAAAGATCCCTGAAGTCTGCTAATCAACTCTTTCTGCCTTAAATAAATAATATTAAAGCTTAAATGTTTTCTACTTTAGATGCTGTCATCGCTCAAAACTGTGAGGCTCATTCCAGCATCCTGACTTGAGCGTTAAATTTGTGTTAAACGAGAAATCTCCACGCCGACGCTCTCATGTAAGCAACTTGAACGGGCATTTCTGACCATGTTTGACCTGAAATTCAGCCACAAGAAAAGCAGTGGCAAGATTTGTGCCACTAGCGATGTGAAATCTTCTTAGCGCAGCTTGATCTGACGATGTGGCAGGAAGCCTGGAGGAGGATGAGTCTTCTGCTATTCACTGCTTTCAACACAGACGTTTTTTTTTAATTGATTATGATGTTTTAAAATGATAAAATAGCAGTGTTAGTAATTAGGTCAAAGTTATATTAACAGCAAATATCGTATGAAGAGACTGGAAGCAGCTTTGAATGTGTTTCACAAAGAATTTGTCTCTTTATTAATCATCTATTTGGAGCCTTTTTATCAAAGTTACATAAAATTGAAGCAAGTTACAAGCAGATGTGGGTCAGTAGTACAGCTATTTGTAAAAACAACTCTTACTGACTGACATCTGCTGTAAATAATAAAAATGTCACAAGAGATTTGGAGGATTTTATTGCTTTATTTATTGGTTCAAGCCCCTGATGATTTGTTATTCCTAAAATGCACTGAACTCGAGAGCTTGAGGGGGGAAATGACATTGTTTCCGCAACGTGCTGCTTGCCTTGAGATGGTTCTCCCCCCCACCCTTTTTTCACCCCCGTTTTTTTTTTTTCTAATTTAGTCAAATATACAAAGCTGCTCTTTGCAATCAAGGCCTGAGCACCCACAGGAAGGGGCTTAAGGGAGATAATTAAAATGACCGAGTATAAAATGGCAGCTTTGCAGACGGAGTGAAAGAAAGTGAAAGTCTGATACGGGGCTGTTGTGAGCAAAATGACTGAAGAAGGGTGATAAAAAAAAACAGAGAGGGGAGCAAAGAGAGAAAAGAAAGTGTCATCCAACAAGACTTAGAGAGATTATCTCCAGTATAAAAACAAGACGCACTGCAGGCCTGCAGTTCTGCATGAAACACGCCCAGCAGTAAGGAAAAGTGTTTAACTCCTGAAAAATGGGAGGAGAAATTTTAGACAAGTTTTGCTTCTGTTTCATGTAACTGTAACAAAACTCAGAAAGCAAAAATAACAGTAAAGATGCAGCTGAGGGGAGTCAAGAGAAAAGCCGTGGTGAGAAAGGTCAATTTGCTTTTAAAGACTAAATGCTCATTTATTTACTGACTCTGATTATTCGAACCAATAACTATTCGGTGTGTTTTTATTAAAGCAGAATGTTCCTTATTTGCCCGTGTTTTATTTCTTTATGGAGGTAAAACTGAAAGCGAGAAAATTTTGTAAGGATCAGAAAATTTCAAGAGTTGATATGAAATCAGAGGATTTACAAATGCACCATTTTAATCACTAAAAAAGTCATTTCAGCACATTCCCGTGTAGGCTTGATTAATAAAATTACCAAAATAAATCTGCTTAAAGTTCTATTTAAAGGCACTTATTGCAAAGTATGAAATCAAACGTAAAAGGGTTATCTTGAACTATATCAAATATCAGTTTGAGTTTACTCCAGGAGTTTTCCAGATGTACTGATATGTCATTCTAAAATGTGGGTATGCGCTCACTGTAAACAAAGCTTGAGTCATGTGACTGATGTACATTAGTCTGTGTAGATAAACAAATGTGGTTAAATCGGACAAGCGTAGAAGACATTTAGATGGGAAACGAAGAGTGAATCTGCTGCTAAACGTGAAAGAAAAGACACATGAGGAGTAAAGAATAAATATCAAGGATCAAGCAGGGCGAACAAATTAACAAACAAACAAATTAAAGTTGGCATCTGGTAACAAATGTTGCTTAAACTTTTTAATTTAAGGAGACATTAACCGTCAATAAGAAAATATTTTGTGTGGATCATAATTATTATCTTAAGGTTTTTATGTTGCACAGTATAAGGCTAAACACCAGCAGTAAGGTACATTTACTCTAGTTCCTCTAAAGTTTATAACTCGTGCTCACTTTAGTTTCATTTTGTGCTACAAAACAAACAAAAAAAACCCCAACATTTTTCATTGACAAATGAAAGGTTTTCGTAGTAGTGCTTTCATTTAACCTATAAGCTTATTATTATTCATAATAAAAAATCACGGAGCAAACTTTAAAGAGCTTTAATGCAGCTTTTATTTGCTGATGGTGTTTGTTGTAATGACATAATCTGTCCAGTGGGGGCGGTGAAGAGTCTCTTTAGTCGCGTGACGTCACCAAAACACAAACTACTTCCCGTTTCCCTTCTTATATTGTGTTCAACTAATTCATTTTGCTGTAAGTGTTGGAAACGATGTGAGCTTTCGTTAAAAAGCTAAAGCGTCAAAACATGTCAGGAAAACAGCGGGCGCTTCCACCGTGGATGGCGAAGAAAGAGGTTCAAGTCAAAGAAAAGGCGCCACTGAAGACTCGGCGAAAAAGGAAAACTGCAAGGTAATAAACAAGAGAAAGGAAAATCTGTCCATTTTTCTGGCTTAGTTAAAGTCCTTAGAGGTCTGTCCTGCTAACAATGACAAACTAATATGTCCCCAGAGCTGTTTTTTACTGTATGAACGAGGCGGAGCTGGTGGAAGCGGCTGCTTCGTATCTTACCAGCGGTTCCTGTGAGGGTGTGACGTCCCGGATTCACCAGCAGGTGGCACTGTTCATCATTTGTTTTCATTTATTTAACTCGTTTAAACTGAAAAGCACGCGACATTACTACTAACAGCATAACTCTATGACTAACAGTAAATAGTCCCGCTGTATGGAGCGTTCAATACATTGAAATGACATATAACTAGCCACAGGACCGGAAGCTGGAAGTTAATAACGCATAGCAAGGGACGAGCGCCCCCTGGTGGCTGGCTGCAGTACAACTTTAAAGTCCCACCCGTCTGTGTAAACAAATGAAATATAATTTCCTGACTAAAAACAATATAAATACACTTCAGATGATGCTGATTTTTGTTGATTCGTGTAGTTTTTACCTTACTACTGTGTGTTCAAATATGTATTTGTTTTTCTTTTTTTATTATGTGTAGCTTCAATGAGTTATTTCAGGCTTTAAAAAAGTGTCATGTTAAACTGATGTGGCAGCCTGTTAGTCAATAAGATGTGCAGGCAGCGCACTCTTATCAGGGGTACACCCCTGAATCCCTTAGTGTGCAAACTCTGGACCCATAAATACAATGTGTGTATATATCTATATATATATGTAAGTTTGGCTTTGATTTTGGACATTGGAAGTTAATGGAATCATTTCTTCCATCTTTTTTTAAGTTGATGGTTTTATATGGGTGGCTGTGGCTCAGTGGTTACAGCTGGAGGTTCGATTCCACCAGTATGTCACATACTGGGCAAGGCACTAAACCTCTCACTCCCTCTGATGTGCCCCATCGGTGTAGGAATGTGATCTAAAGCACTGATTAGACTCTATAAAATAATTTATTCAGATTAGCTTTGGAGAGATGTGGCACAGTGTGTATGAATGTGTGTGCAGATGGGTAAATGAGGGCACAGATTGGGTTGTAAACCGCTTTGGGTGGCCTGATTAGCTAGAAAGGCGCTATATGAGTAGTCTATTTACCATATACTTATTTATAGAATTTAAAAATATTTAAATGTTATTTAATCATAATATAATCATTATATTATACTAAATATTACAATGAATTATATGTATGCCCACACAGTACAATGTTTATATAGTTTAAAAAAAATACAAACTCACCCCTGAATTACATTAGTCTAGTTTTATGTGTAAACTGTTGGTTGCTTCTTGAACTTTTCTCTTAATCCTTATAAATATGTTTCTCTCACACACAGGTTGACAAACAAGCAAAGGACACCTCTAAGAAAAAAGCGAAACGCTGCATTTCACCGATGACAGCAAAGTCTTTGGCAGAGATTTTGGAGAATGAGTCCTCGGACGGTTCTGCTGACCTGGAAACAACATACGTTTCAGAAACAGACTTGGACATTGCAGAGGTTGAAACCCTGCCGTACAGCACGGGCCCGCAGCGTCCTGCGTCAGAGAAGAGGTCTGGAGCAGCTCAGGATGATGGTGGACTCATGGACGCTGACGTGGACAATGTAACAGAAACAAAGCGGCCAGCGGGAGACGCAGCGGAGGAGGACGAGGCTTTACGGCTTGTGCGGGAAATATTTTTTACTTGATCAAACGCAACTCAAATTTGGACTTGTGGTTAAAGGTTTTGCGTTAAATTTTGACCTTTTTTTTAGAGAGCAGTTCAGCTCATGTATGAAATTTATGAGCTGTCAGTTTTTTTAAACTAAACACAACTCTTCTGTAAAATAGTTTTGTTTATTTAGTTTTTTTAATTAATCTTGAACAACGTGGCTTTTTATGTTTACTGAAAGATTGTTGGAGAAAAATAAACAAACCTTTCTTTTAAAAATACTGCAACATGAGTCTATTTTTACTGTGCTGTCTTGCAGATACTGTATGTCCTCTTCTTACAAAAAAATAAACAGATAAAAAACTCCTCACAGAAAATAAACGGAAACTTTATTATTGCACTAAGTGATCTAAATATGTTGAAAGTTTTCATACAGTCTTTAACAAATCAAACTGATTCACAAACATGTTTTAATATAGATAACACAAGAAGCTTGGCAACTATCAGCAAGTAACACTGAATGTATTCTGTTTGTCGTTCAGGTCCACCCTCCTCCTCAAAAGTCAGACAAATGTGCAAATCACGGGGGAAAGGGTGTAATTGTTTCATTTTTGGTGAATCATTTTTTCCTAAAACTCAGCATTAGCTTTTTGCTGTTTGTCTCACACTTTGTTACAGCACTGGAAACAATACATCATGTTGAGTTGATTATATACAAAAGGATGTTGTAGTTTTCAACATCAGGGTGTGTGTGTGACAAAAAAAGGAAAAATCATAATGTGTCTCCCTGTCACATTTTAAAGCAGGTAGAGTCTGAACCCATTCACTCCCAGTCAGATGTTAATGTTTTCTCAAAAAGTCTGGTCAGCAGAGTTGTGATAACCAGCTGTACCTGCACACCTACACATAAATAAAACCCGAGGGTCATGTCTCTCCAGCTCACGTACGACTGATGCTGGAGCAGAAAGGCAACGACGCCGATCAGCATCAGTACGCTCGATGAGGTCTGGCACGCCGTGCAGAACTTCAGTGTCGTTCTGTCTTTAGCATAAGCTGCTAACAGCAAGGCTAACAGGGCAAAGGCCACAAGCACAACTGGAACATAAAGGCAACAGGTAACCAGCAGTGTTACGATGTTCATTTGAATCACAAAGTCAGCTGCAGGGGGAGAGCCGCAGTGTAGTTCTCCATGTTGACTTGTGTGACAGAAGAAGAAGGGGCTGATGAGGACTTCACTGGAGGTGATGAACACACCGGCACAGTACACCAGAGAGGTCAGAATCTGAAGGAACACGAGCAGGAGAACCACAGAGATCCAACAGGAGTGAAACGTCAGGCTCCTCTTGGAGACAGCAGTCATAATGGGAGCTCTCCGCCACATGTGACTCCTGACCCTGATCTGGAAACATGAAAGTTGTGGTAACAGAAATATTAGCAACAATCAATTGGAATCAGAAACTGGTCAGTTTAAACATCCTTGCTTCTATTAAATGTGTTACTTCTGCATCACTCTGTTCTGTTATGGAAGACGAGCCGTGAAAGTGATGTAATTTTGAAAATTATACCACCAAGTGTGACACAGGTGTAAAGTTCAGCTCAGATCAGCTGATCAGCATGTTTACTTCCTTAACATAACCTCTTCTTTAATTCTACAAAGACACTAAACGCTTTCTGTTTCGCTTAAAGTGCAGTGTGTTGGTTACATTAGGTCTTCAAGTTCTTATTTGACATATAATCACGTGATGATCATTTTAAAACTTGCCAACTTTAACTAGAGTAGAAAAAAAGAAGCTGTTAATATATTTGTGACGGAAATTGATGACGAAAGGTGTTTTAATCCATGTTGTGTTGTTTACTTACGTTTCTGAAACGAAGAAATAAAGCGTCAGTCAGCGGTGCAGTTCAGGCGGCTCAGCTGGTTGCGTGCTCGTGCGCGCACAGATCGCGGACGCGCACGGCGATGCGCGCAGATCTCGGGCGCGCGCTTCGACAGGCACTTTTGACGCACAGGCTCCTTCCAAGCTGAGAGCGCGAGATCATCGGGGCGATTTTCTTAAATCTGCTAGAACTGCAACACGGAGAGGCTGTGAAGGTGGGTGAAAACTTTTCTTACTTTTACATAGTTTCAGTTTAAAAGCTGGAGTTTGACGCTTTAACTGCTGCGCACTTTGGAGAGATTTAACTTTTCCAGCATGAACGGGAGGCGGGGTCGACAGAAAGACTTTTTTTGTTGGATTTGTTTGAACCAAGAATTAATGACCATCAATAACAGAAGTTTGCACCTCATCATTATCTAATAAAACCTAGGATATATATATATATATACAGAGGAGACATGATGGAGGCATTGTTCAAAAATAATTAGAAAAACTTGAAACAAAAGGAATCCATACATCATAATTGTCTTCATAATTAAAAAAAAAGTTTTGTGCATTTTCTAAGAACACGGTTCTCAATAAATGCATGTCAGTTTAAGGCAAATCAGTAGCAATCAAGTGTGTAAATTTCAGCTGCAGATGCTGTACGTGCAGCAAGGGAGGAGATCATATACCATGGAAAATGTCTGCTCAACCAGTTAATTAAATCCTGATGACTTCAAGAATCTTTGTTTTCTTTTCGACTTTGTAACCCTGAGCAGTTTGAATAATCCAAACCGTCACACGAAATCAATAAGACCGCAAAGTCATCAACAGGAACACGCTGTGAACTGTTTTAAGTAAGAGCTAAAGTTTGAGTTTACTACCATTAATGTTATTATTATTCTTATTTTGGCCCTCTGTGCAGGCTGATCATGGGAAACAGGTTCAGTCGAAGGCGAGACGCCCCAGCCAGCAGTGCTGGAAATGTGGCCACTGAGCAGAAAACCGAAGCAGAACCAGCAGCGGCTGACCAAGCAGAAAACTCGGAGACAACACCGACTCAGGAGGCTGTCGAGACAGAGAAGCTGGACGTGACGGCCAAGGAGGCGGGGACAACAGAGGCGTGTTTACCCACAGATGAATGTGTATCAGGGAGTAAAGGGGTACCGTGTGCGGCTGCCTCGGACCCCCAAAATGATGCAGAGTCGGAGCCGGCTGCGAAGGAAACTCCACCTCCGGTCCAGACCGAACCCCTGGCCTCGGCCATCAAACCTCCAGAACCAGAAGGGTTTGCACAACCTGAACCTGTTACTGAAGCTCAGCTTGCTCCAAAACCTGAACCGGAGCCTGCTCTTGAACCAGAGCCTTCCTCCCACCGAGAGGCAGACGCCGAGCCCACCTCAGAGCTGCCACCAATCACAGCTGGACCTCCGCAGCAGCACACAGACCCGCTCAACCAAGAATCTCTCCCCGAGCCCGTCCTTCCTTCACCCCCCTTGATCGACTGGAGTGTCCCTGATATTGCTTCTGCACCAGCTCCCATCCCCGTCTCCCTCAGTCCAGACGAGTCATCTAACATCTCAGCAGCTGAGCGATGTGAAGGGAGTTCCACGCCGGAGCCTGAAAAGTTCACCGAATTTCTGGAAAACCCAGTGGAGGTGGAGGCTGCAGGATGCATGAAGACCCCTGGGAATGATGTCGAGGAGGAAAACATTAGCGATGTCCTGCAAAAGTTGGAGCTTAAAGGAAATGACCTTCTGAATGACCTCATTCAGAGTGAAGCCAAGATCCCAGATGACACTCCCACCACGGACCTGAGCACAGCCATGGAGCTGATGTGAATCCAAAGAAGAAGAGTCTGTGCAACCTTCAACACGACACGTTAACTCTGAATGGATTAAAGAAAATATGTCACAATAAGTGTCCTAATTAAAACAAACACCAGTTCCTTTTTAAAAAATGAAACAACTGTGCCAAAAGAGCTATAAAAACAAGCTAGCACGAAGCTTCATACTGAGGCTTTTCTGTTTTTCTTAAAATTAAGCAGCCAGTTTGCATACAGGTGTGTAAATAGGTTCCAGCAGCACATGAACTTCAAGTGCTTAAATATATCTTTAGACAACAGAGATGTTCCTCTGAGCAAACTCACCAAGCAAATATCTAAACTGTTGTTGGACAGTGAAGAAAAAAATTGACAAAGAACCGTGTAAAATGTACTGTGTGCAGAGGATGCAGTGCGGTGCAGCGCTCAGAAACTAATTAAAACATCAGATATGAGAGAGGGAGTCACAGCCAAAGATGTAGGCAGTGTGTACATTCCACTGTGTAACAGAAAAGAAGTGCCCAAAAAATATTTATGTATTAACACAATGTTTGGACTTTTCAATACTGCTCTAATAGAACTATTATCATTTAAAGACGTGGCTTGCTTGTGAAAATAAAAATAGTATATCTGTGTTATGGTCCTTTTTTTAACGAATAGATTAATGAAGAAACAACCAAAGACAATTAGGAAGTAAAGATGATCATGCAGGAATGACTAAAATGGTTTTTAAAAGCTAATAGGACATGGCAAAACAGCATATTGAACAACAACCTAGTACTTCTATGGAATATAGCTCAGTCGTGGTAATGAAACTGCAGTTTGGACATCATGTAAGAAAAATAGTGTTTTTTCACCATCTCATGGGAGAGAAGATGTAAGGAGGAGGAGGGGACTGGGCCGCATTCTTTCCAGAGGAAGGAGGTTTTCGGGGGGCCTGGGTCAAAGTCTTTAGTGGGTCTGCGTTTCAGTCCATGAGAAATCTGCTCCTCAGATGCCTCTCCCACCACATTCCCCCTGCCCTCACTGCTCTGCTGTCCCGACATCTTGAACAAGCAGTCAGGGAATTAGTACGAGACTCCTCAACGAAAAGTGAAACAAAAAAGGGAAGAAAAAAAAAGAAAACCTTACTAGCTCTACCAGTTTTTCCAACTTCACTTTCTTATGATGGCTGAAATATGCGAAGCACAGAGGTTGCATTTCTCAAAGGCCGTAGGAATATTATAAAATACTGTCCAGACACACCTAACTTAAACAGCCTCGGAGTAAGAGCATGGCAAACGGGTAAATCCCGACGAGTCCCCATAGAGTGGGAGAGGCATTCTTTAGACAGTGATCTCAGTCCAGCTCAGCTCAGTTTGCAGGCTGAGCTGGTTCTTGATGCACATACAGAACAGATAAGCAGCATGATTTGTACTATTTGTGATTCCTGTCATACCGGAGCCCTTCGGCTCAACAAACAAAAGTGCTGGACTCCAGTCCCCCACCTCTCCCCTCGTTGATTTCCTATCTCTCTGTGAACTGCGATGGCCAAAGCACAGACTCAAAGAAAACAAAACTTGGTATTTGCTTCCATCAGATCGCGTGTCAAGCAGCTAGAAAAGAGGATTTTTAGAGCTCTAAGCATGAGTGTAAGAAAAACTGCTGCTCTTCTGCAAGGAAGATAAACCTTCTCGCTTTGCTAAATTATCAGAATGACTCCAGAGGTTTGCATTATTGAATATATTATTTAGTATAATATGTAGGCTAGGAAACTAAGGACTGTGTTTTTTAACTGCCACTACTCACAGAAACACTGAGGTATTTATACTATTTTGTGATCCTGGACAACAAAACTAGGAATAGTTTATTAGTACAGTAATAGTACATTAACATGTACCTTTCTCAAAGGTTGTACATCTAAATCCCACACATGCAAGTCATCACCATAAAAACTCCAAACAATTTCTGATTTACTCTCAAATTAAACTTTATGTGATAGGCTAAATGTACAAATAAATACAATGTCAATAAACTCAATTAATATACATCAAATATTAATAAATACTCAACAGCAAATATATTTTCTGAAAATTTGGCAATGTCTGTAATATAAGAAATTTGTTAAACAGATTATTTTCAAGGGTTAGATTTATGTAGCAAGTTATATAAAACCAAATAAATACTAACAGTGAAATATATTATAGCTATATGAAACGTAGTATATTAAAATATTTTTAAATCAGTGTTTAGTTTAATAATCAGAACAATAGCTTGGCCAAGCAACTGAATTTGAGAGGGTCATTGTTATTTCAGGGCTAGTATTAGACACAGCCATCTTTGGATTCTCATTTCTGAGGGAAAAACAGAAAGATAAAGTAAAATCGATGATCTCAGAGTAATCAGACGGTTATCTCACTTCAAGACTTCCACTTTACCGTCAGCCTCCTGTACTTCTTGGCCAGGTCAACATTGGTGCGTCCAGGTTGGAAGGGATACGACCACAAGATGGAGTTCCAGGAGAAGCCGTATTTCTTCACTCCAGACAGAAGGTAACAGATCTCCTCACGGCTGAAGTCCTGCCTCTTCCTTCTCTGTCGGTACGTAAAGAAAACACAGAGGAAACAAAAATATTCAAAATGAAGCTCGGGAGGAATGGAGAGGGGACTGTGGGCACACTCGTATGAAACAAAATAAAGGACTTGGACACTGTGATGGCAGCTGATAAACTATCTGACTGGTACAAACCTTTACAGACGAACAGGGCTCTGTGCTCATGTTTGACTGATCGTCAACGGTGTTGCTTCCTCTTCTCTCTGTATTTAACACAATTTAGGTTTAGGTGTGAGATTTAGAACTCATTATGTTTATCAATACATCAACTGGCCACATACAGTGCATGGGATATAATACAAAGAGAAACCATTATAGCTAAAATATAAGATAAAGATAAAAAATAATTACTGATGACTGAAATCCAAAAAGTAAAATTACACACAGATAATCAATACTGCAAAATGGAAAATGCTGAAAAGAGCATGCTGTGTAATGGGATAAAAGTGAGACGCTGAATGTGTGCACTGGAAAAAAGCCTTTACGTAGCTGAGAGGTAAAATAAATAAAATAAATCACATTATTACAGCGCAGTAGGACTGCACTAAAAACAATCACCCTGAAGCCTTTGGGCTGCATAAGGCAGCACTGAGATATTATAAAATATGAAAAACATCACAAATAAACATCTAATTTCACTGTGCAGTACAAGAACATCATGGTTTGTGTGCTCATACTGTCCATCTACCTCCCAAACACATTAGATTAAATGAATTTTTTAACTGGATCTCACACACACACACACACACACACACACACACACACACACACACACACACACACACACACACGCACACATGCACAGCCACACTGTGTTATGCAGAGTGTGAAACAGCTTAATACAGCTGTGGTTCTCCAAACCAGCTCTGCCCTGTACTGCCAGAATGCTGGCTGCAGCTCAACATTCTTGCTTTCGTTTGTCCGGTGCCAGAATTACACTGCAGAGGACGGCTCCCACCGCAGACTCTCAATCAAAACATTCACACACACTCAAAGTGACATTATGCAAATACCCAAATCATCTCCGTCTTCACGCAGATGCCTTCTTTTTAAGGGAGTCAAGGAAGGCCCTAAAATATAAACAGTTAGAACTGAAGTTGTTGAACAAGTACATTTTTTTATTGTGTGTATGATTGGTAAATGATACACTAACAATAACTTATTCCAGTTCTGCTCTGAGAGGTCAACATCTCCTTTTCAGTTCTTCTACACAGCGGGGTCAGAGTAATGCCTGGAAGAAAAAGGTAAAATCCAAAATACACATGAAAGAAGCATTACACATCCAATATGTGTTAGATATATTGTGTTCAGCAAACAATAAGAGCCAACAGCTTGCAGGTCTCCTTACTAAACTTCGAGGAATCACTTGCAGAACAAATTACTTTCTTTACTTGTGTTTAGAAAGATTTTCTGACTTAAAAGAACCTTTTAAATTGATAAACTATATCTACAGTATGCAATAAGTTCAGTTGGTTCTTATACTTTTATTATAATTCTGGCAAAATGACCACACATTCTTATAGCAGTCAGAACATTTGTGTCACCTAATGAATTAGAAATAGTTACACCTCTGAAATCAGGAATCATTTTTCTGGAAACTGGAGCTGAGTTGACTGGAAAATGTCAACTCAAAAAGTTTTGTGTTGCTTTAAAAAAAGTTGAGTTATCTGAGTGTAAATGTAGATTTGCATCAAACTTTATGCATGTGAAGTTTTGTTAATCAGGTTTTCAATAGTTTTAAGGTAAAAAAATAATTGAGTGAGTGAATTAAATAATTACAGCTTTAGAAAACCCACTAGTGGATTATTAATGATCCTATGATACACAGCACTGCTGCTGAGCAAATGATTTAGTATTGTTTATTTGTTTTATATCTTATTTTAACTTGTTTATTTATTTTCATATATGCTAACTGGTCACTTCTTATATGCAGACATACTGATTCCCTGCAGTGATTTAAAATTAATGTTATAAATTTAATTTCTGCGTAAATCTTACCTTTGTGCTTCCACGTGGAGTGTTGCGGCAGAAAACCCTTGTCATTGCCTGCGGTCAGAAGTCAAGCTTTTTAATGAAGCACCTGAAACATAATCTGTGTAATCATAGTTATGAAGTCATTCAAAAGTAAAATGAAAAAAGAAAAAGTTTGGTCCAAAAAAACAACAACAACAACAAAAAAAATGCAAGTTGTAAGGAGGCTCGTGACAAATCTCCAAATAAAATCTTATAAAGCTGTCAAGCTGTGAACGTATGAGTTAGAACTCATACTGATGTAGTGAACATGACATACAAACCCACACAAATTATATTATTGATCCCGTGTTGTAGTGCGAATTGGATTTATTGGATTTTTAGTATAAACAATTTCACATTTACCTACATAGAGCAAGTATACATTACTTGAAATGTAAATAATTATAATGGGAAACAATTCAGAACAGGGCAAGATGACTAAGGATGCTTGTGAAAATGCTGGCAGTGAACTGAATATTCAGATTAACAAATAACTACCCAACAAGCAGAGGATGGCGATAAACCAGATAAAGGAGGTTGTTAGAAAAATAATCTAAATGCTGTTGTACAGGAGACATTATTGGGATTTTAATCACTGCAGAATGTTTATCAGATTCATGGAAAACTATGTCTAACTTTAATACAAAGAATGTGGTAGAAAAAACTTTAATGTGCGTGACCTTGTGAAGCCGTCTGATATGAAACAACTGTAAGAGTTCAAACTATTAGGAAGTAGGCTTTTAAAGAAACTTCTGAGTGAAACTTGAAGAAGCAATAACTGGATGCACTCAGAAGTTGTAGCAACACACAGAGAAAAAAGTTAACATCTAAAATGAAGCAGAGTGGATTCTGCTTCAGGAGGCCCACGGGCCGTGTGTAACAAAGACTTGATTCAGTGATACATGAACTCACCGACACGTATTGTTCTCTGAGCAAAATAAAATGCAAAACAAAAGCGTGTCTGATAATGCATCCCTGAGCATGTTGTGTTTGATTGAGCTAAAATGTGATCTCTGACAAATCCGGCTGCAAGAAAGTCTAAAAATATCAATGTCGTGTTCAACCAGTAGGACTTCTTACCACTCCAGTTTTCGCAGCTTCGTTGAGACTTTGCTGGTGAAAGTCTCACTGAGTTTGTGTGTCTGTGCTCCACAACGACCTGCTGGTGCTCTTTCATCAGCACAAAGTTAAGATGGCGTTTCCTGAATCGCTCGGTGGCCTCTCGGAGGACTCTGTGCATGTCGCAGCTGTTGGAGCAGGAGCTTTGGATAGATGCGAATGTGCGACTGGTCACTTCTTCGAAAGGTAACACGCAACCTAAAAAACCCCAGAATGAACAGTTATGCAACGCCCTAACTTAAACAATAAATGTTTGCACGACTGTATCAAAACTGTTTAAGTCTGAAATTATAAACAAAAAGAGCTGTTTCATTTTCCTTTATATGGATTCTAAACAAAGCCGGATCATGTCAACAAGAGGACAACAGAAACAAAATGTGTTTAAGATAACAGATTACACCGAGCTTCAGCTTTACACAACTGAGTTATAACACGTATTGTTATAAATCAAACACGAGCTTCTCAGATACTCTTGCCAAAAGAAATAGCATTCTTTGAACTGTCCCTTCAGCCAACATCTACAAGCAATAAATCCTAGAGATTGAAAAACATTAGTCTTATTTTTAAATTTGCAGTAAACTCCAACCCATGTGATACATTGCTGTGTTTTGGTCTGCCAATAAACATTTGATAACGGTAGATGGAAAATATTTCATTGTGTGGCAGCTTCACAACCCCCTACCTGCACACCGGATATGAGAGACTGAATGTTCTTCCTCTGGAATCTTCTCCACCTGGCTTAACTCACTGTCCTGAACGTCTAAAAGTAAACATATACAAATCATACAGAGTTTGCACATAACATTAACACAAACACTAAAAGAGTCATGTGATAAAGGCATACAGCTACTTCATTTACCATCAGGACGGGTATTCTCGTTTGTGTTTCTCTGCCACACCGGTAATGGTTCTCTAAACAGCTGACTAAACAAAAACAAGAGAAAGGTAATTGTTAAGCACACGTTTTCTCTTTTTCTGATAAATAATATCCGACTCTGACCAATGTCACTGACTTGTCTGCTGTTTGTGACTCGCTGCTACTCTCTAGTGGCCATACGTGAGAAGACACGAGGGCTCCTCTTCCCCTGTTCACTGAAAACATCACATCGCCTCTATTGGCTTTAGCTTTCTTTGCCAGAGGATTCAAACTAGAAGTGATTTCTTTCATTTGGCTTTTATTTGGTTTCTCAGTCATACTCGCGACCGTTTGGAGGTTAATAATGCCGCCGCTGCTTTTTTGCACGGGCTTCTGCGTTTGGATGGCTTTGATGCCCTCCCTTCTCTGCGGTGGTAGAAGTAAAAAGGAGAACTCAGATGGCGGACTTCGACCTTCAGTTGAATTTGAAGCATTAATGTATTCCTGCTCATCCTCAGCTTCCTAATGAACATAAACACACATCATCCACCTTCAGTATGCATAATGGCACAAGAGTGCTGAGTGAGTGTGTGTGTGTGTGTGTGAGTGTGTATAAACACCTAACCTAACCTAACCTTCAACTGATTTTGCTCGAGCACTTCAATTCTTCGCAGCATTTCTTTGGCTGCATCCCTGACGCCTTCGATGTTTGCAAGCGGTTCCTCGTTTTCAGCCTGGTTTCCTATCAAACCATGCATTTCTAAGCACATGGCTTCAAAAACAAATAAAACATGTATAAGAGCTACTGCATATGTTCAAAATTTGATTAATTAATTTTTTTTTTATTTTTTTTTGACAGAAATTGAATGTTTACTGTCAGAATAGTAGAAAAAAAATGAAAACTGTGTTAGAAGTTAGGCATCAACACTTTCTTTATAGTTGCTCAACAAAAAATAAAACATAAATGAAAAACAAATTAGGATATATAGCCAAAATAAACATTCTTTTTTATCATTAATAAGCCAACAAAGTCATTTAAATCCCTCTAAGTCATAGTAAACACAGCTAAAACATAAGACTTTTGTTTATAAGGTGACAAAAAACCCAGTCTTAGTGCCAGAGAATGATTTTAAATGTTAAATATATGGAATCCAAACATTTCAGGACAAACTGTTTTTACTTACTGGCCTGTTTACAAGTTTGCAGTATGAAAGCAGCAGCCTTCCTAACCTCCTCGCTGGTGTCCTCTGTGAGAAACGTTATTACGACTGGCAGGCCTCCGCACTGCACCAGCTGGGTCTGGTGCTCTTCTACAAACGCAGACACGTGCCAATTTGTTAGAAACACGTGAACCCAAAAAGCAACCAGGTGAGAACCTCTACTAAATGTCTAAAATGTTAATTGGCGAAATAAACACGCATTCTAAATGCAAACATAGCTCACTACAGTCAAGTCTTACCTGAGGCCCCAGTGCACTGCCCAATGCAAAGTAAAACGGGTAGTCTGTCTTCTGGGTCCAAGTGTGAGCTTGTCAGCAGGGAGAAAAGGGGGGGAACTATGCCATACTGACCCAAAGCTGAAGCCAGAAGCACTGAAAACAAGGACTTCCATTAGAAGATGGAGATGTGTTGTTGGTCAGTTGTAAGTGCGTGTTTTCAAGAGCAATACGTACAGTTATCAGTGATGCAAGCTGACAGGGTCCTGGCTATAATAATTGACAACTTGCAGGACAATAAGCTGGTGTCTGCAGCAGAGGCAACACGAATGAGTGCAAGAGTGAGAGTTTCCAAACACCCACAGGCAAAGAAACTCTCCTGAACGCATGCTGCAAAAACAAGAAAGTGATGTTCAATTAAGTAGCCAGGATTTAAAAGCAAAACTGGATTTATGTTTTGATGAATCAAAAAAAAATGTTTTGGTAAAAAAATAAAAAAAAATTTAAGAAATCACTTACAATTGTTGGCAACTGCCATTGAAATAAATGAGCATATAGGCTGAAATACTTCGGTGCAGTGGAGAGACGTCTGCTGGAGCCAGACTTTTAAAACGGGAAAAGCTGCCACACAGATACTCTGACCTTCTTCTGCAAGACAGAGAACAGATTCAACTGAATAAGAAAGACAGTGTCTCCAGATATAATTTTATCAGTGTGAAACAAATGTGAAGACAATATTACCATTCTGAGGATTGTTGACACATCCACACAAAGCACTGGACACAGATGCCCAAAGTTCGTAGCTTTGACTAACAGTTCTGAAACTGTCTGTTTTGGAAAGTGGGAAAGTGATCCTGATAAAAAAGGCAATGACCATGTGAGTGCATTTTTTAAAACCAAACAATCAGTATAATAATCTCACTTACTATGCACCACAAAGTACCTGAAAAGATCCAGCAGAATTTCCAGGCAGCCAGTGAATTTTGCTAAAGTTTGTCCTGATTCTGCAACAACACACACACACAAATGATAGGTACAATACATGCTAAGATGCTGCAAAACATGTCAAAATGTTGTATATTTTATATATATTATTTCCTCCTGCTATAGTTTTTCCACATATTTGTAAAGGTTCTTATGAGCTTCAAATTAAACATGATAAAGAACACGTACTGTAATTTAGAAAGAAAACTATTAGTTAAAGCTGTTAGTGAACAAGGTGTGATCTTACTGTTGTTGGCTACAAGCACAAACAGCAAATAGACGGACACCCTCTTCTGTGTCAGCGAGACGTCTTCTTTCCTCAACAAGACGGCGATGTCTGTAAAAATCTCTTTTCTGCACAGAGAGTTCTTGCAGTACACTAACATGTCAAAAGATATACAAGACAAAATCACCAAAACTACATCTGCGCATGAAATGATCACATTACAGCAATATTCATCGTGCATTATGGTATACGTAAATATAGCATGCACATCCTGCATCTTAACTCAGCACTGCATCCTATAAAGTGCATATAAAAATACATGTATAAGCTTGCATTGTGTTAAAAAAAAATTATATTTAAGGACCCAGAGTCCATTACCAGGATTTAACATTAAGCTCGTTTTATGAGTCTGCAAACCTCAAAATGTTCAGCACAAATGCATCGGTATCTTTATATCTTATATACTAAGTTTCAAGGCCAGCCTCTTCCAAAGAAGAAAACTTTTGTAACTTGTAAGTCCACCCCCCAAAGTGTACCCGTGTACCCACCATTAGCCTCAGCCAAAGTGCCAAGTGTAAAGAGAGCAGCCTCCTTCACTTCTGAATGAACAAAACTGGATTTGGAAAGGTTATACAGAAAGGCTACACCTCCCAGTTCTCTCAGCAAGTCCACATTATCCTCTGAAATCATACAAACTGGGGTTATTTACTATGTGGAAATGCAATACAGAAGAACTAGATTAGGTAATTAAAAATTTCTCTTCACCCACATTTGTGAAAGAAAGGAAAGTACTCTACAACCTGTATTTCTTTTCACTGTTACCTCTCTTTTCGCAGATTGAATGAATGGTGAGAAGGGCTTGTTTTTGTGTATCCGGACATTTCATCTGATGCTTCAAACATTCAAGAAGCAAACTGAGATCTGTCTTTGTGGCTGAAAAAGAAAAAAAAAAGGAGAAATTGAACAAATTGTTGATATACATATCTGAGAGTCAGTCATGCTGTTTGTTCATCTGCAAAACATAAATTTAGCAACGTCACTTACTGTTACGGTTGTTGCTGCGAGTACTCGTTCTATCCATTTGACTCTTTATTACAACAATGTGTTTAAAAACACATAAATTACATGGTAGGCAAAATATCAAGGCGTCATGTTGTTTTCCCTACGTCAGGCCGCCGTCAGTTTACAGAGGCTGGGTTTAATGTTAGCGCTAGCTTGAAATGAAATAATTTTGGATTAGTTTAAGGAATTTAGCACAGAAATTATGATATTCCCACACTCAAAATCCCAATTCGCCTTCACGCTAATTCCTGTACGAACTTCAGAAGCTCTACTCTAGTGTAATTGAATAACGACAGAGAAAATTTTGCGGACAAAACATTAGCACAAAGCGCCTCACCAACCGCTGACAACTTGGAACTTTGGAACTCTGCGTTACTATGGAAACCAGACAGAACTGGTTGCACTCCTTTTTAGTCAGCCGGGCTACAACCCGGCTAAAAGTGATGACGACCGGCAAGAGAGGAGTTTCCCATTCAGGTCCCGCTCCTTTGCCGGCGGTTGGGGGTTTCTCACCTTCTGGTTCAAAGCGGGGCCGAAAACTGTATGAGAGAGACGTTCATCGACATAGGTCATAGGCATATTGTAATACTATATTAACAGTTTTCAGGGCTTAAAATCGCGTGCAAAGTCCGCCTACGCTGCGCTCGCCGCTTCGTCAACCGACTAAGAAATGGTGTGCAGCCACTGCTTGGAAGGTATGGCTGAAACTTTGTTTTCAGGAAAAACTTCGAAAATATTTTATTTCATGGTCAATAAATAAACAATAACAACAGATCGAGTCAAAGTGGCTTGTTATAGATAAGGATGTTTTTGCAATGACAAGCTAAAACTTTTATTTAATATCATTATTTATAAATATTTATTGAACTGGCCCTGCTTATATGTACATTATAAAGACCATCTTTTTTAATGGCAATACTATATTTGGCTCAATATTACCGTATTGCAAGTTGAATATAAAATGTAAGACACCTAAAATGGGATTATTGTTCAGTAAAATGTTAGATCAATGACTATGAACAAAGATTCAGGGCTGCAGCCAAAGAAAAGCGAACATTTTGTTCTGTTCGGTGGTTTTTCTCTCTGATCAGAGGGGACGTCTGCTGCTGACGTCACACGTCGCTGAACGCAGCTGTCATGTTTACTGTAGCGGGTGGATGTTTTGGACGGACTTTGATTCGTTCGTAAATAAGAGTTTGTACGCATTCCGTTTTGATATATAAGGTATTTGATGCGCGCTATGTGTTGTTTAAATGTGTTTGTGGATCAGTTGAGTTGGATAAAGACTCTCAGGATTGTCGGAACTTAAGCAGAGACAGCTGGAACTAGCATGCTAGCAGGGGGAAATCTGTTCAAACTCAGCTTTTGGAAGACTGCAGAGCTACTTTGAAGCTAGCTAACCAACACCTAACTTGTTTTTTTTCCCATTTCATCATCCTGTGAGTATCTAAAAGTATTTTCCTTTTCTCGCCTCTGACTAGACAAAAGTAAACACGCTGCACGTCACCATAAAACAGCTACAGTAGCGATGTATGGACGTGTGTACGCCAGCATTCTCCAGAAAGCCTCAAGTTACAGACTGGTAGTTTATTCTGCAGTTCCATTGCAGGTTCGTGTACTGATCAGGCTGCTTTGTTTTTCCTCCGTGTTGCTTCAAACACATCATGCGCTCTCTGCTCCATCTCCATCTCCTCTCCCTCAGGCAGTCCATCATTGCAGCCTCTCATCGTGGATCACCTCTGGATCACACCACAGGTGCCACAGGTGCAGCACCTGTGGATCACACCACAGGTGCTGCACCGGTGAGGAGTCTGGATTCTGGTTTCAAGGTGGGCGACATTTCTCGACGCGGCAGGATCTGGACTTCCAGCAGGGCCAAGTGCAGATCAACAGCATTCTTAGAAGCAACGAGCAGGTAACGGGTTCAGCTCGGAGTAACAGAACTCCAACATTTGACTGTGAAACATACAGTAGCCGAACCAATAACTAATCTGATTCATGTGTGTGATTCTCTGTTTCAGACCGTGAATGTGCCAGAGTTCGATGGCAGGGCGCTCAGTGCTGTGAGAAAGTTCGAAAGCAACCAGTTACCTGCTAATACGCCTAATGAGGACCGTCGCAGTGCAGCCACCTGCTTACAGGTATGCGTCCTTTGCTCTGGCTACGTGTTGTAGCCTTTTTGCTTCTCTATAACACCTTTTTCCCCCCTCCCGTATGTCTCCAGTCAAAGGGCATGCTCTTTGGAGTATTTGATGGCCACGGGGGCTGGGCCTGTGCCCAGGCTGTCAGTGAGCGGCTGCTGTATTACGTGGCCGTTGCTATGATGCCAAAGCAAAGCCTGGAAGAGCTCGAGAAGTGCATGGAGCACGGCAGACCTGTCCCTCCCGTCTTACAGTGGTATAAACATCATGCAGATTTTAACTACCGTGATTCTGCCTCTCTGTATATAAACCACCTCAGAGTCTTCTGGCAAGATTTACTGGACAACGAGGAGCACGATTCAGGCATGAGGTAGGTTACAATCTGTGAATTTCTAAAAAAAAAAAAGGAATTACCTCAGCAGTTGTGTTCTTTTGTTTAAAGCAATGTGTTTCCTACTATTTGCTTTTCATCTCTGTGTTCTTACCCATCAATAATGTATTTATATGAGTTTAAACATGTATGTTTTACACGCAAAAAAATAGGTAAAGCTGTGGATCTTTACTGTCTCAATCTTTATTGATTTACCTGTTAATGATTCAGTGTATCCAAGGATGTATGATGATGTATCGTTCATTGAAAAGTACAAGCAGTCAGATTAGTCTAAACTCCTTTTTTTAATTTAGTCTTTTAAGAAATTCAAAGCGCTGTTTCTTCTCAGTAAAAAGCAGCATTTTGTCAGTGCATGCCTCAGTCACCCGTTTGGCTCGAGAACACAAGGGGCATAAAAGTCAGTGGCCACAAAAGTGAAGTGAAGTCACAAAATGGCTGCTCGCTTTGCCTTAGTCAGCACTCACTTTTCCTGGGTTTAAGAGAGCAGCACAACACCTAACGCCTCATTGTTGACTTCCAGTCCCCAGGATGCTCTGGACATCGCTTTCAAACGACTTGACACTGACATCTCATTGGAGGCTCAGGTTCCTCTTTCCAACGACCTAATGAAAAGTACAGCCATCCAGGTAAAGACGTGCGTCTCTGTCTCTTGTGTCTCCGTGTGTCTGGGGTCACGCGGCCTTAATGGTGATTGCATCGTTACATCCCCAGGTTGCGTTTGCTGGGTGCACCGCCTGCGTGGCTCACGTCGGCATCGATGGGATCCACGTGGCAAACGCTGGCGACTGCCGCGCGGTTTTAGGGGTGCAAATTGAGGACGGTTCGTGGGGCGCCCTGCCTCTTTCTCAAGACCACAACTCGCAGAACCTGGCTGAGGTGGAACGGATCAAAGCCCAGCACCCACCTTCAGAGAGAGACACTGTGGTCACAGATGACAGGCTGCTGGGGGTCAGTTACTGTCTCAGGCTTGTAAAACATGTAGAGCGTTAGTTTTTTTTCCCTAAATTAGTCAGGTTAACCCTTTAACTTGTCTTCAGGTTCTGATGCCCCTGCGTGCATTCGGTGACGTGAGATTCAAATGGAGCCATGAGTTGCAGCAGAGCATTTTAGCCAGCATGGAATCTGGAGTGGACCTTGACTCTTTCAACTTGTATCAATACACGCCCCCTAACTATCTTACACCACCCTATCTGGATGTGACACCTGAGATAACCTACCACAAGCTGAGACCCCAGGACCGCTTCCTGATCCTCGGCTCTGACGGGCTGTGGGACGAACTGGGAAGCGAGGAGGCGGTTCGACTCGTTGGCGAGCACTTGAGTGGAATTCACCTGCAGGTTTGTATGCACTGAACACCGATTTGTCACAAAGAACCACACTTCGATCACGTAAAGATAGCCTTAAAAACATCATCTGACCACCCGTTATTATTTCTTTTTTCCAGGCTCCTGTCTCTCCGGCCGAGCGGCAGCTGAAACTGGGTCAGATGCATGAGCTCCTGCTGAAACGGCGAGCCCGTGCCTCCCCAGCTGTGGACCCCAATGCCGCCACGCACCTGATCAGGCATGCGCTCGGAACTGGGGAGTATGGAGAGCTGTCTCAGGAGAGGCTGGCCTCGATGCTCGCCTTGCCGGAGGACCTGGCTCGAATGTACAGGGACGATATCACGGTTACGGTGGTGTATCTGAACTACGACCTGGCTAGGCCTCACCACAGTTTACACAGTTAGTTTGGTTCCAAAGCCACGCCGAGAGAAACATTCCTAGCACTCAGCTTTGGTTTAGATCACTGTCAGTGTTTTGTTTTTTTTCTGGCTGAAATTTACATCCTGTTACATGAAGTGATTAATAGATATTTGAAGACAGTTTTCACTGTTATATTATGTGCAGGTAGACTTTTAAATAAGCTGTTAGATAGGTTTAACGCAGGTTGCATAGTCATTCCATTCCATTTAAAAAAATCAAGTCTCTGTGAAGAAATTAGCTCAACATCAAAAGCAGAAGTGTTGGATTTCAGTTCAGAGGTACAAACTAACGCACTTTGTTCCTTATCAGTATTTAGTTTCTCTCTCCTGTGCAGACAATCCATCTGTGCCTTTATTCCAGTTCACCTTATATTTATGTAAGATCTAAAATTTATCTTCAAACTGATGTTGTTGATTTACGTAAATTAAATGTCTTTTAATGTTTTCTAATTTGTTTTCTAATTGCTAAAATGTTTTTTTTAATAAACAACTGAGGAAAACATGTTTGATTTTGTCATATATACATGACGAGATGTTTGGTTTTACAGTTTATATTGGCAAATATATTTCTGCAAAAGGCAGTTTTGTTCTCTGACAGCCAAACGTGGGAAACGGAGTGAAACTATGGGAGAAGGAGTTTTCAAAATAAACCACTAACGTAATAGTTTCTGAGTGTTATGGGAGCCATTCTGATCCTCTGTTTTGTAAACATGCGTGCTTGTCCTTGGTGATAAGACTTAAACCGGTCTTAATTATTATGCAAATACATATTAAACTGGAATTACAGATTTTAAGCAGTACCAACAATGAAACAAACGAAAGAAATCCACGTTTCTTCTGTTTTAAATGTATAAAAAATACATCACGAAAACCTCAAGGTGTTTTGGGAGATGAGAGCGAGGGGCTCGCCTGCATAAACCCACCTGTATGTCTGCTGCTGCTGTTTATGTTTTTTTTCACCAACCTTTTCCTGATAAAATCAAACAGCAACTCAGTTTCTTTAGTGTCAAACAGTAAAACACACGAGTAGGGTTGGATTGGAAACAGTCACCGCGCATAGAGCTGAACAGAGGTTAAAGAATATACAGGCTGGGGAACTCTGAAGGTGGAAGAACACTGTTTAAGGAAGTTTAAGAAAGGCCACAAACTTGGCATTTTGCCTCTTGAACGGAGCAGCAGCTTCAGTTTGGAGAGTCGACCCGGTGCCGGAGCAGCAGAGATCTGTAGGGTTTCTAAGCTGGGAGACATGACAGGAAGCAGCAGGAGCTGGAGGGTCATGTTTTTGTTTAGCCAACTTCAGGTAAGTTTGCTGTTGTCCACAATTAAAATTTATCTTATACGTAATCCACCTAAATTGGATTTTACATTTGCAATGGTTCTTGATTGTAAAACACTGTCTTCTGTATTCATGCTTAGTGTAGAGTTTTGTGTAAACTTTAATTATTAGGCTTGCTAACCCGTTTGTTATTGCAGAACGAGCACAATGCTTTCTTTCTTAGAGGAACAGAGAAGATTTTGAAAAGTTGACCACCTTTTGTATAAGAAATTATTACACTGAAAAGTCCACATTGTTTTAGGTGGAAATGGTTTCCAAAAAAACCCCATAATAACCCCATAATAACCTGTTTTTAGCTTCTGTAGACTGAATGTCTCATTTGTCCAGAAATTCAATCTTTGTCTTAAAGTTTCATCCAGAAGGCATTTTGTTTTGTTTTTTAAGGGCAGATCTAAGAGCAGATGATTGTATAATAATTGAATCCTGTTTGTTCCTCAGAGTTTTGTGTTTCTGGCTGCGGAGATACAACCAATGTGCTTGGACAACAGTCACAACTGCACAAATCCCCAAATCCTCAGCACGAACAATCTTAAGGTATATTTAAAAGGTTTTTGATGTACTCAGCAGAGGGTTTTACATGTAAAAACTGAATCTAACTCAGTATAGTGTGTGAAATGAAACAGGGTGAAGCTGAAAACGTCCTCCAGCTGATCCCCATCATTAAATTTCCTCTCATGACTGACGGTTTGAAGCGGATGAAGAGGGAGTGGGTAATTCCCCCTGTTAGCTTCCCAGAAAATGACAGGGGTCCATTCCCCAAACTTATGGTGAAGGTAACTAAAGTAATATTTAGCAAACTGAAATGCTTTCACTGCTTTTCAATGAGCTGAGTCATCTCTTTTTTTTTTTTTTTTTTTTGTCATTTTAAATCAGTCTCTGCTGCGATGGACATTTATAAGATGTGGATCAGCTTCTTTGCTATTAATCTTTTTTTTTTTTTTTTTTTTTTTGTTATTTAGCTCAAATCCAGCAACGCGGACAAGATAGCCATAACATACAAGATCAGTGGAGCAGGTGCAGACGGGCCCCCTGAGGGTGTTTTTACTATGGATGAGCGATCTGGCATGTTATATGTGACCCAGCAACTGGACAGGGAGAAAAACGACAGATATAAGGTGACCCACTTTTTTTAAATGAGGCATCACGTTCAATTTCTGTCATCCAAGAGTTCAAACGCTTTCTAAAGCAAGCGAATGTGCTGTTCGTCACAGCTGTGTGCTCATGCGCTGAATCACGGGGTGAAGGTAGAAGAGTCCATGGAGCTCACCATTAACATCATCGACCAGAACGACAACCCTCCAGAATTCAATCAGAGCGTCTTCACCGGCAGAGTGAGCGAAAGTGCTGACGTCGGTGAGCAGCAGCTTCGAGAAACTCTTTCAAACGTAAAAATAAAGGACAGTAAGTCATTTTGTTCTTGCTTTCATCTACAGATGAGCCCATCGTAAAGGTAACGGCAGTGGATAAGGATGATCCAGACACAAACAACGCCATAATTAGGTATCGGATAATATCTCAGATGCCCAAAATGCCAGCAGATGACATGTTTGCCATAAACTCAGTGAGTGGATTGATCAGACTGAAGGGAAAAGGACTGGACAGAGAGGTGATGTTACTTTAAACATGACTACAACTCTTCCTTATTCGTTTTTCCCCTTTTTAACTAATTTTATTTTCCTGTCTTAGACTCACGCAGAGTATAAGCTGACCATAGAGGCAGCTGATATGGTGGGTAAAGGTCTGACCACGACCTGCACTGTTCGCTGCATCATCACCGACAGCAACGATAACGCTCCACAGTTCACTGTGACATACGTGAGTTACACAGACACTTCACCTTATTTCCGACGTCTCGGTCTTTGAATTTATTTAACAGTTTTTCGTCTCTCCCCAGAAGTCCACGTCTGTCCATGAGAATGAAGTTGGAGTGGAGGTAGCAAGACTACAAGTAACTGACAGGGATGAGTTGGGATCTCCAAACGCCAACGCCAGATTCTCTATAATCAAAGGCAATGAAGGGAAAGAATTTAACATCACTACAGGATCAGATAAAATGGAGGGAATTATCCAAACGGCCAAGGTTTGAATGGGTTTGGATAGTTTACAAAAATAAGTGTGTTTAGATGAATGTGTCAAGCTGAATATGTCTATTTTTAAATGTTATTTTTTTTACAAGGAGCTGGATTTTGAGAGGACGCCTGCCTTCAGTCTGTTGGTAGTTGTAACCAACGAAGTGCCTTTTTCTGTACCTGTGTCCACGTCCACAGCCACAGTCACCATCAGGGTGGAGGACAAAAACGAGCCTCCTGTTTTCAGTCCAGCTTGGCTGCCGGTCACCGCGTCAGAGGACGTGAAAATCAGCACCTCTGTGGTCCAACTCAAAGCTAAGGACCCTGACTCAGCTAGGAAACAGACCGTTAGGTAAGAAAAAAGATTTATTATTGTGTCAAATAAAAATAAAGTTTGAAATATTTTTCCTTTTTATTTTTGTTTTGCTAAAGTGAAAACCGTTTTTATTTATTTACCCATGTAGTTATCAAAATTTTATATTTTAACAGTTCCACTTTCCTCAAAAGAGCGTGCAGCTGAACATTTTAAGGCATTCAGTTGGTATATCTAAATAGTCCCTGGATTGTACAGAAATGCATAAAAACCCTACTCATAATCACATATATTTGCAAAAAATAAAAAATCTTTTTAGCTGAAAATCGTCCTCGGACAGTTTGGATATTCAATTCAAATTCAGTCCAGTGTAATAAAAACTGAGTGGTTGTTTAAACTTGGAATATTTCTCAAAACTGATCAATTATTATCTTAGATGGACAGAAAAAATAGTTCTGACACGAGTTTCCTGAAATATGACCTGAACCGGTATGAGTTTGCATACAGATACAGTTTGTTAAATGCTCGGTATGCGTGTGCTCAGTCCTGCTCTGATCGTGTTGTTTCCTTTGTTTTCAGATATAAACTACACAACGACACCGCCCGCTGGCTGAGCGTCGACTCCAGCTCAGGACTGGTCAAAGTTGCTAACAGCATGGACAGAGAATCACGATTCACTAAACACAGCAAATATACAGTTTTAGTTTTGGCTTACGATGATGGTAAAATGATACATTTGGTATTATTATTTTTTGACAAGTTTTATACACCCGAGAGAAAAAACACCACCTGAATCCCTCTCATTTCCTTTAGGTGACATTCCGGCTACAGGCACAGGTACCCTGGTTGTGACTTTACTGGATGTGAATGACAATCGTCCCGTGATCAAGCAGAGGAAAGCCAGTCTGTGCAACAGGGACCCTTTTCCTGTCTGCCTGGATGTTGTGGACCTGGATGGACCCGGTCATGCAGGGCCGTTTACTGTGGAGCTTACAGGAGACCACAGGATGAGCTGGACTGCCACAATCAACTCCTCAAGTAAAGAAGCTTACAGGCACACATGGACATAACAAAATGTGGAAGTTGTTGTTTAGCGACCCTACAAAGCTTTAGCTACTTATTGATGGCTTTTTAACTGGTGGTGTAAATGTAAATTGCATGCTTTAAATTAAGTTTTTACATGACAGGTAACTCAAACTACCGACTTCTAAAGTTTCTTCTTGTTTTTTGTCCAGGTGACGTGGTGTCTCTGGCCCCCAAGCGAGACTTACCTCCAGGGGACTACAATGTGGTGATGCGTATTTATGATGCTGACACGCTCCACCAGGACAGCACGCTGAACGTGGAGGTGTGTCAGTGTCAAGGGGCGGTCGCCGCCTGCTTCATCCCACGTTCTGACCCACACGGACACCATCCTTCTGCTGCAGCCTCAGTCCTGGGAGCTATTTTTGGTGTTCTGTGTACGTAACCAGTTGGTCCTAATTTCATTTTGCTGGCTTTGTCATGACTCGCTTATTTTTCATTTGATTATAGTGCTGCTCCTGCTGTTTCTGTTGTTCCTGAGGAGGAGGAGGAGGGCGGAGAAGGACAGTCCTCTTCTTGAAGATTTACCCAGAGACACCATTTTCTGCTACAACGAGGAGGGAGGTGGCGAGGACGACCAGGTAGGAGGAGACCGAAGGGTTAAAAAGTGATCATCTTTTATTAGTTTTCATAAAAAATACATGACCATTTTTTAAACTGAACATCACGATTAACAAATTTGCCACTCAGTAAACATAATATTCATCATGCATATAACTAAAATCTTTTTATTTTTTTGCTTGTTTATATTGTGAATTTTATCGCCTACCACTGAAGGCAAAAACAGAGCAGTAATTATTTTTGACCATGTCTGTGTGTGTTTGTTTGTCTGAACCATTAGCAAAACATCCAATGAACCACTGGGCAAATCTAAATGAAACTTTCAGAAAGTAATCAATGGATGGACATCTACAACTAAATCCTTTTCAAGATGACCATCACAGCAGGCAATCTGAGGAAATACAGAAATGGCTATAATTTTTTTTTATAATTTTACAGATAATAAGCTCAAACTTGGTGTGGTAGTTGTTGAGAGTTATCCTCAACACATACTTCCTGCGAGATGTGGCTGTGGTGGCCATCATGAATTAGATATGCATTTCGTCAGGCTATTCTAGGCCTTTTTTTAATAAAGAAAATAGTTAAGTGAGATACTGCTTGCTAAAGTCACACATTGTGTGTCCAGGATTGCAACATTTCAGAGTTAAAAAAAGAAAAAACAGATTTTAGGACTTTAAGGGATTGTTCTGCACAAATATGGACAGAAACCTGGGTCCTTAAAGAACCCAGTCAACAAATAAGTCGTCTGTTTGTTGAAGAAGATAATTTGATCTGACATATCTGAGTGTGGCGAATGTATTCAAACTTCTTCTCTTTAAGAATTGTCCTCTTTTATTCTTCAGTGTCTGAAACTAAACCTCCCTGTTGATGGCAGATGTCGACTAACAATAGATAATGTGATCCTTTTTTTTATTTGTAGGACTACGACCTGAGCCGGCTCCACAGAGGACTTGATAATCGTCTCAAAGTCTTCAGCACTGATGTTTTGCCTGCCGTCCAGAGCCGACCAAGGGACCGCCGACAAATCCAACCCAATGAGGAAATTGTCAAATTCATCGAGGATGTGAGTAATCATGAAATTGATAAACAACAACACTCTTTGACCTGTCGCTGAAATGTCTTCACTGATTCTGCTTTTAGTAATTGTTTCAAACTTAGTTTTTTTTTTTGTCTAGACCCTGCGAGCGGCCAACAGCGACCCGGCGGCGCCTCCTTATGACTCTCTCCTGGTGTTCGACTTTGAAGGCAGAGGCTCTCGGGCAGATTCTCTCAGCTCCATCAACTCCTCAGAGTCAGGTGAAGAGCAGGACTTTCAGAGTCTGACTCAGTGGGGACCACGCTTCAGCAGACTGGCAGATTTGTACACGAGGGACAGAGAGGATGATGAGGATGATGATGATGATGATGATGATAGGAATATCTTGCCAGGAAAAACAGAGTGGGTCTGATCTGACCCCCACATATTTATAGTCGCTCTAAATCTGTGCCCATCTGGCCAAGATCTTACGAATGCTGTGATCTCTTTCTGCCACCTTCTGGGGTTTAACAGACTGTTTGAACATTTATATTTTTAACTTTCCAGTTCATTTTTGTATTCTATTTTTTTTTGTCAATGACGTATTTGTTAACAAGAAAATGACAATAAAAGTTATATGATTATGTGCCTGTTATTTACAGGGACTGTGAAGAAGTTCTGTTATTGAAAGGAAGTGATCATACTCTGTTTACAACAGGAAGCTGTGGCTACATCTTGATCAGGCTCACTGTCTGCGGTGTTTATTTTATTAATAGAAATGATTTGACCGTGTCAGGCAGGAAAGGGATAACTAACATAAAGAAAATGTGCTATGATTTGTTAACTTGGGTGCACAAATTTTATTTTTATAGGCTAACTAGAACTCTGTAGACTCAACTTTGAGTCTTTATGGTTAAAAGCAACTAACAGGGTTATAATAAATTTAAAAAAATAGCTAAAAATGAAACCAGTCGTCTGATGCTTCAGCAACTCCTCCCTGCATTCTGATAAGTGTCTGACTCACGGCCAATCATCTCCCTGAATCTCCTCCTTCAGACTGAACTTTAACCTCTCATTGTTGTCCAACTCGAGTGAACTTTGACCCTGTAGGTCCAGTTTCTCACTACACCGGGGAGTTGAAGAAGCAATGATATAAGCTGTCAGATGTCTCTTATTCCTTATTTTGTTCATTTTGTATTTTTATTCGGAATGACAGCCTGCGGATAAATGAAGTAAACCCAACGTCCAGGAGAGGTAAGAAGAAACAAGCTGTACTTTTTAGATCTCAGGTGTGTGTTTGTGTTGTGATTTTTTTCACAGCTAATCTTCTTTTTTGTTTTCTTTTTGAATCAATGAACATGTTTCTTCCACAACAGATGATGCAGAACATGTTCCAGGAGGGGCTCTACCAGGTCTTTTTCAAGGAGGCACGTCAACCTCAGCCCACCACCCAGGACTCGGACACAGGGGAGCTGAACAACGCCAGGATTCACCGCTGGTTTGGGACTGTGGTGAACACAAGGCTTTTAGTCACCGGGGTGAGCTGCTGCTTCTGCGTTTGTTGCACTCTAAATGATTCTTTTATAGCCTCTGTAAGATTTTCCTTGGGGGGGTTTCCCCTTTCAGGTGGTTCAGTTCATCAGTGCTTTGGCTTGCACACTGACAACAGTGAGCCATGCGTGTGTGAGGTACAGCTGTTCTGTCTCCATGATGACGCCAATATGGTCAAGCTTATTTGTGGGTCTGCTGCAGCTGCTTTACACTTTTACAGCGAGAAAGGTTAACAGAATCCTAACTGCTGGTGTTGTTGCAGTATGTGGCTGCTGGGTGTCTGGCAATGGCAGTTCAGAGAAAAGCCAGTAAATTAAAGGTAAACATTTATTTCTAAGACAACCTTTTCTGCTTCCCTGCTCAGCTAACATTTATATCACCAACCCAACAGATCGTGGCTCTGATGGCTCTGAACGTTTTCAGCCTGCTGTTTGGATTCTCTGCTCTGCTGGCCAACAGTCTCGTACCCGTGCCACCTGCAGCACTCGGCTCATACCAGCAGGTGAGCCTCTGTCGCCAGAAAACGTTTCAGTCATCCTTCAGGCAGTTTTTCCCATGATGTGTGATGGTGGAATGCTGCCACTTCCACTTCTCTTTCCTCTCCCCGTCTCCATCTGCTCAGAGGGCTGGTTCATATGTCGCAAACGCCACTTCCACGGTGTTCGCCGCCCTGTGCTCTCTGGGTTCAGTCTACATACTCTTCCTGTCATGGAGAGGTTTGCGCCGCTACAGTTCTCCCCATATCCAGGCCTACTGTCACGTCTCACAGGTACACATATGATCTATAAACAGAGCGACTGGGCCTAACAGCAACTGGATTTACTTTAAATATTGTACCCAAATACAATTTTTGGTTCTTGTTTTCATTTGAATGTTTTATTTAGGCAAAAATCTTACTTAAACAAAATAGAGCTATTTTTAAGGATGCTTTTTGTACAAATTATATCAAAAAATCCCCTTTTTTATAGCTAAAACAAGAGGTTTCAACAGCTGATATTCAAATGTTTTAGTAATGTATTGAAATACAAAGATTAGAGGAAGTTCAAACACTGAAAGCATAACTTTTTAATCAGAACATTGTTTTTTCCTGTTTCCTCTGTCATTAATCAGCTCAAAGCCATTAATTTGAATCTATTGTTCTTGTAGCTGAAAGCCGTTCTATCTCCTGCAGATTCAGAAACATCCTGATTGTTAACACTGATTAGACTGACGCTCTAATAACACAGTGTGTGTGATTTTTGATTTATTTGTTCAGAAGGAGCAACTTAGTTTGTCAGAAGATCTTTTGTTTGTAAAGGAATATATTTGCAATTCTTTATTGGTCATTTTATTTCAAAACAATTGTGAGTAAAACCTGTTTTTAGTGACAAAACAGATGAGTGTCTAGAAGTTAGAATAATAATTAGACTTTACTGATCGAAAACTACTGGCTTTAAGATGTCTTTAACATTTTTGTATGTTTTTTACAGGATGCTGAGGACACTAATGGGCTGCTGGAACAGGAAGTGAATAATCTGTGAAACTCAACGGCATGAAAACTCTCCGGCTCTCTCTCCCATGTGGATTTCATCTCAGAACTGAACCACTAATTCTGACAAAGACGCTCTAAGGACTGTTGGTGCAATCCTGATGTAACATGGATGAAATCTCATCAAGTCACCAGAAGGAGACTCTGTGTCGCCTATTCTTTGGAACAAACCATCATAAATACCCAAAGTGCATCAGATTTGAAGCCACTGGAAAACAAAACATAATTTTCCTAATTACAAATTTATAACTGATTTTAAATATTAGAAAACCTTGAAAATTTGACATTACCAAAAATTTTTTAATGAACACTAGAGGGCAGCATTGTCAAAGTTGTTCACGATGTGGTCCAGTTCTGTTCACTGATCCGATCCCACTGAGCAAAACTGGACTTCACACTAATTTATTTAGTAGGAGGAAACTGTATGACCTGATGAGTGCAGAATAAATATTATAATTTGACACCTGTGATCTAATTTTCACTCAGTGTGAACAAATATTCAGAAATATAGCTCAGCTCTGTTCAAATCTTTCACGAACCAATATTTTTATTGATTGAAATTGGATTATTTGCATCTTAACCTAACTTCTAAAAATATATTTAGACTTAGCAGATATAAAAATGTCACAAATGTTAGATGTCTGCCAGTATGACATGAAACTGGGCTGTAAAAAGTAAGGGGGGGTGGTGGAGTATTTTTGTGATGGAAGAGTTCGTTAAAATGATTAAAGGCCAACCATTCCTTTAAGGTGTGAACATCACAACGCCACTTTCATCCCAGAGTTTTAAGGCCAAGATCGTCTTACGTAGAGAAATGATGACGTCGTAGCCTTTTCGGTCAAACTTTGAAAATAACCTTTCGGTAAATCTCATGCTCAGAACGACTCTCAGTTGCTGCCACATTAAGTTTCAGCTCAATTTCAGTAAAAACTGACAGAGTTAAAACCATTCTTGTGTTGGCTAATGTTGAAAAAAATTTAATCAAGTTTAGACGTGCAGCCAGTGATTAGTTTCTGAGAGTTTCCTTAAAATTTGTCCAGTGGTTCACAAGGTATTTCACTAAGAGACAGACACGAGCAAAAAGCTTATCGACTGACTTCTCCTTTTGGTGATGATAAAAAAAGGTCATGCTGCCGTCTAGTTGCAAGCACAGACAAACCAACGGGCAGTAACAGACTTGTGTGAGTAAAAAAAAAAAAAAATCAGAGTGCAGCTACTTTCTCACGGCATGTCTGACTAACAACTTCCAGCTGTTGAGCTGCGATGGGAACACGTGGAGAACAAAGAGGAACATGGGATTCATTTCGAAATGGACACAGAACTGGAGAACAAACCAAAGCTGGATAGGAAGGATGAGTGTCCTCACAGACACTGACTTAAGATTCACTTGATAAAAACCTGTTGTCACCAACACTCCATATGATCAAATATCCACAAATGCTACTAGTACTACCAAAGGAATGAATTTTAGCTGCTGAGTTAGGGGAAGCAAGCTAAATAAAATAGGTTGAAGTGATCCATTTTAACGTCGTGATCTGTTGAGTCACTTGATTTCTGTTTGGATTCTTCATTCCTTTAACTCCAAAGGAAATCCTCTCAGAGGGAAGTGACCGAGGCCGGGATGTGATGACATGAGAGTGAGCGCGTCTGGAGGGGAGGAAGTGGTGATTACATGTTAGGATTCCTTTTGATAAGTCTGACACCGTGACCCTTAACCCGAATGACTCTGAGGGTTTTACCCCCCCCACCCCACCCCTCAGCTGCTTAGGAAGTGAGTAAAAGCAGAACAATAAGACAGACACAGGCATCATCTTGAGAACATTCATCAATAATTTATTTTCTTAACTCTCAAGAACCAGCGCGGCTTCTCATCTTGAAAATTCATCATTAATTTCCAACAACACAGTTTTGCAAAATGTAAAGTTACTATACAAATTCTTAATAGAAAAAAAAGAATAAATTAACTGTGGAATTCAGATTTTTTAATCAATTCCACATTTTTTTTTTTTTCCTTTTCTACAACGCATTTAATGTTTAGTTACAGCTGAAGAGAACTGATCAAATCAAGTTACATGCTCTATTGTCCAGTTGAGGAAGTGACCTACTATTCCACTGTTAAAATAAGCTTCATTTTGCACATCTGGTCTTGAACCTATTGGTAAGAATGAAGAAATGTCTAGATCCTACACGGTGATGCAGTAACTGGTCATTTTGTAGCACCTGAAAAGGTTGGTTGTTGTTTTTTTTCTTTTCCATGTTGGAACTAAAAGAAAAGACAATACTGGTCCATATAAAACGTAACTTTGTTAAAATAATGAACGTGAGTGTTACCCTCCGTACATACAGGAAAAGACTGATAAAATAGGTACCTCCTTCCTCCGGGAGCATTACAAAAAACCCTCATCAGTATGGAGCGGGGAAAGTGCCACAGAAGAACGTCGCTCTCGTTCACGACGGGGCTCAAGGGTCAGAGATTAGAAACAGGTCAGAAAACGAGGTGGCAGAACAACACGTCGGAGCAAAGGGGAAATGATTTCGGCGAGAAAAAGTTGGACGTTGTGCTGTCTTTGGGTCATTTTGTCAGAGGCATGCATGGGGTTGTGTCTTCAGCACAAAAACCACTGAAGCTTGAACGCAGGATCGTGACAAAGTCCTATCAGCGAGAACCCGGTGATTGCCGGTTCCAGTCTTGCATAAGAGCTTATCTAAAGTCATCAAGTAAGGATGAATGACTTGGAGAACCAAACATGCAACCAAGACTACACCGTTTTTCTTTTGTAACACAATGTAAAAACTACTTATGGCAGCCTTTAAGGAAAACACAACAATAGGAGGAGGACAGGGTGAGATTTGCACCGTTCTCTCTCTATCCAGTCCTAATCAGGCTTAAAATTTAGAATTTATTATTCAAATTCATTAAATAATTACAAATTTGTGCAACGATGAACCATTAATTGTTTGTAAGAACAGATGAAGAACGGTTAAAAAAAGACAGCTTCTTCATACAAAACCAGATGTGCTTTTCAAAACCTGTTCTGGATTTTTGATTGGGATGCCTGAAAAATTATTTTTAGATTTAAAGATTTTTTTTTTTTTTGCTCTGACTTCAGGACTTTTCTTCATGTCAACCTGACCATGACCAAAAAACAAACAAACAAAACAACACCAACCCAGTTTGATATTAACAGGTAAAGTTTACACTCTGACACAGGAACACAGTAACTGCAGGTCCAGCCCACGAATACACCAAATGTTGTGCTTTCATACGAAACGTTTTAATGAACTTGATTTGACTCCATGGCAGATGAAGCAGACGTGTCTCCCGGGTTGCTGCTTTAAAGAATGGCTTTTAGACAGTCGTGATTCGAAGGAGCACGTATGACTGCAGTAGGTTCAGTGGTGAGTTACAGTACGTATCGCAAAGCACCCAGACGGTTGGGACTAATAGATTAGGTTCGGTTGCAACGCCCCAGCTTTGCTAAAAAGATGGGAGAACACAGTGCTGTAAAGGGACCGACAGACACCCAGCAAGGTAACAACCAGTGTGGAGCCATGAGAGTCAAACGAACCTCACAGTAAAAACTATGTATGAGTGTTTCATCACTGAGCAGCTCCAACGTGAATCTGCAAGGACAGATTTTCAACAGTTATATTTCACTGTCAGAGATAAAAAATAAACAAATGAGAGAAGATGAAATGAAAGTATCTTTGACTTGTTGTGGCCAAACCAACACCTCCACACAACTGATAATCACGTGGCCAGAAAAACTGTTTTAGTTTTGTTTTTTTCAAGGCGGAATAAATGATGAAGCCACTGAAAATAAAACCTGTAGCCCGATGCCTGATCTCCAAATTCTGCCAATAATGTTCTATAGATCCTTCACTTCAGTCGTCCCAGTGCTGGGAACCTAAAGAAAATGCGCTTCAATTTCACTCTGTTGATTAAAACCAGTTCATAGCCTTGTACAGTGTTCTTTATTGCTATAGTCCTCGTCTGTATCAGGTATCGTCCCAGAGAGCATCCTAATATTGTCACTGGGGTTCGCTCGCATATTGCTGACCGACAGCCACGTCTCTGCTGAGGCACCTGCATAAGAACCGCGGTGTGACCGGCTGATCCGGCAGCTGTGTTCGGAGGGGGGATTAAACAGTGTTGAATCTGAAATCTTCTCTTTTTATAAATATAAATTAGGAATTTAGGAAAACAGAAACAATGTGGATGTGGATAACGAAATGCAACATAGTTCATTTAGGGTCAAAAAAATTATTATTATTATCATTTTTTAACTGGTGGCTCAAATCCAGTGTGTATCCTCTGGGTGGCAGTGCGCCGGAGTGATAGCAGGATGCAATATGGAGCAGATCCTGGACTGGTCGATGTTGGGTTTGTTGAGTGTGAAAAGCAGTTGGGATGCTCTGTGCTCTGTCGTTCCTTGCTCTTGACTTTTTTTGGCCCATTGCTTGTGTGCTCCAGAAGGTGAAGAAAGAAAGCAGGGAAACAGCTGAGGCGGCACTTCTCAGTCTGTCCTGTGGAACGAGCCCTTATCAGAGCCCAGCGAGTGCGTCCCTGTCCGGCTGAGCTGTGATAGACAGGGCGTAACGAAGAAGTGGGCAGATTTAAGGAGGACACGGACTCTTGTTTGGTTGAGTCGAGGGGGTTCGTTGGACCTTCAGGATGAGGTTATCGGTTGCTGATGGGTTTTAGTGAAGAACAGAGAGGAGGCCGTAGGAAGGACAAAGAAATATTTCTAGGCCCTGCAGGAAGGTCTCAGACCAGCGTCCCAGGTTTGGCCTTGTCTTTTCTGTACCACTGCACATCTGCCAGCTCTGAACACAGGGGGCTGCTGAGGAAACAGCTGTCACTAAAAGACCTGCGGAAGAAGACACAACAGTTTCACTGACGACGGCATTTCATTTCTAAAACTTTCAAAATAAGACGTCTAAATGCCGCCGAGCTTGCATGTTTTAAAATGCTGCGTAACAGTTGGATTGTTAAGTACTTTTATTAGTTCATCCTGCAGTGAAGCATCTCAGTCAGCTGAGCACATGCAAAGATCAGGCACAGTAACAGCCACAGAAAGACAAACACACAGCACCTCCACCACAGCAAGAAATAAGAAGCGAACCTTTCCCATCATCAGCCTTTACTACATGTAACTACTCTTTACTAACCACTTCCTCTTTATCCAACAGTTTTTATATGTGGACTACTTTGGTTACTAAGATAGTAACACTTTCTTTTTTTTTTCTCTCCTAAAATGTTAATACGCTGCTGTTACATTTTGCCAACATCTCTACAACGTAAACTTAGACCAACAGGAGTCTGAGACCACTGGCGGTACCTCTATGCATCAGAGCTGGGCTGAGGGGGAGACTGACAGACGTCCTCAGTAGGAGAGCTGTCTCCTGTGCCTCTAAACCAAGAGAGAGGACACACACAGAAGGAAAGGAGGGTTAGTAAAGACAGGCAGACAAACAGGAGAGAAATGACAAACAGTGAGTGACAAGACATTTGTCCAGGAGAAAAAGATCAACAAGCGACCGTGGGAAACGAAAGAACAGAAAAGAGATATAAGTAAAACATTAAGAACACAGACTGGAAACTGAAATGCAGTTTAATTCTAGTTTGAAAAGGAACCCAAAAGTCACACAAAGACACTAAGGATGAGTTCAGTGATGAAAAACATTAGCTGACACAATCAGAACAGACAATCGAAGCGTGTGAGTGCGTTAAGAGTGAGGTTTGAGCCAATCAGCAGAACAAGAAGCTGAGAGGCAGAGATGAAGCCTTACAGAACCCTCCTCTGCTGCTGTGTGCGCCTTTCTTACCCGCTCTTCCAGTTGAGGATGTGCTGTGGGCTGCAGGGGGGGGTGGGCGTGGCCGGGTGCTCGCTGGAGGGGGTCAGACTCCTCTGGCTGTGAGGAGACGCAGCTGAAAGGAAAAAAAAAAGACGATTAGTCAAACAAAACAAAGGCAACGAAGAGGTGATGGGCAAAAGGAATTCCAGCTGTAATTTCTCACAAATGGGTTTTAGAGTTCTGGTCTCAGTGTGACAAAAAAAACTCTGCTTCACGGGTCATGTCCCAACTGGCTGCTTTTGAAAGTTCATATGTGCTTTTAGGGTGTTTCCTTTTTCTTTAAGTGCATTGTATTTTTTTTGTTTATGCTAAAAATGGCAAGACCCATTTAAAAGAAGGAGATAAAGCAGCTTTGTTCTGTTTCCCTTTATTTAAATCTTACTTCTGTTCAGTCATTTTCCTTCCAAAGTGAAACTCTGCTCAACACTTTTATGTTACAGCTTCATTAGAGTGTTATTGTCAAACATTTTAAGCCTTTTTTCTTTCAATAAAAATTTTTGATCTTTAAATTGACCTATCCCCACTAACACATTTACTGTACAAACACTCACACAAAGTTATTTTTTAAAATGCATTAGCCCTGAGGTAGAATCTCTCTTTGAGAACTTCGTAGTGGAAGATCAAATTGTGGATTTTCACACAGAAGGGCTGTAACTTTCACACAGCATGTTGTAACATCAATACAACTAAAATGTTTAATCTAAGTCAGGGGTGTTCAACCCCGGTCCTTGAACGCCACTATCCTGCATGTTTTAGTTGTTTCTCTACTTTGACACACCTGATTTGACTCAATGAGTGATTAACAGGCTTCTGCAGACCTTGAAAATCTGCTGTAGAGCACATAAATATCTAAAATATGCAGGACAGTGGCCCTCCAGGACCAGGATTGGATACCACTGGTCGAAGTAAACAGGAAAAGTCTCTGGCTGTATTTGAAATCAGCTGTTTCAGTCATATAACACAGATTTTATTGAGAATAATTGGAGTTGTACCTGGTGAACCCTTGGCGAGTGTCCCTACTCTACTCCCTCGACCATGTCCCAGAGTTCTTTGCTGTGACCCAGACTCAGAAGATGTGGATCCCGAATGTGAGTGACTCCTTTCCTTCAGGCTCCCCGAAGACCTCTGGTACCAACATCGCAGCTCGTCAGACACTGCTGCCCTTCCCCCTCCTCCACCACCACCCTCTCTACCTAACGATGGAGTCCGTACGATCTGAGATCGTGATGGCGTGAGCCGGCCGCTTCCCTCGCCTCCCTCCTCTCCGCCCCAGGCCTCCTTGTACAGCCCCCCGGCCGTGTAAGAGCTGGAGGTCTTAAACTGAGCCTTGACGCTGTAGTGGCCCTCCTGGTCGCTCTCCAGGCTGCGTACCACCACAGCATTGGTGCTGCCTTCCACATACAGAGGGTACTCCTTGATGCGGTACTGGGAGGAGGGCTGGCTCTGGCTGTGGAGGTAGACTCCATGGTGCCCTCCTCCCATCCCACCTCCACTTGAGCCTCCAACAGAGCCGTTCTTAGCTGCCAGGTTTGGCATAGAGCCAGAATTGGAGGAACCCAAGTTACCTGCAGACCTGTAGAAAAAATAGGCATCCATGTGTCAAACTCACATCAATATTTCTGTTTTTAATTCTACTTTTGTTTTTTAATCAATTGAATATTGCTAACAGGCCCTGCACTCACCTGTGTCTTTGCCTCTGCCTCTGCCTTGCTTTAGAGGGTGAGTCTTCTCCCAGAGTAGAGTAGTTTGGATTACTGCCGGGGGGTCCACCGGAGGGGCAGTAATGCTCTGAGCTGCTTTGGCTGGTACAGGATGAACAGTCATCCAGAGGGTCAGAGCCATTGGAGCCTCGTCCCGGGCCAAGGAAGAAGTCCGGACTGCCCAGGGTGTGCGGGTGTGCGTCCGAATCAGACGCCAGCAGTTTGCCCTGAGACTCAAGGCTGGAGCTGCGGTTCCTAAAGTGCTGAGAGAGACTGTGCAGACGTGTGGGACTGATGTCCACTGACCTGTGGTGTGAGGCAAAAAAACAAAAACAAAAGAACATTTTTCTTTCATTTACAGTTTTTTTCACTTATCCATGATTTCTCTGATGAGTGAGTAGTTAATGATTTTTGGATAATCAGTGACCTAAATCAGTGGCTGACCTGGTGGAATGTACATAGTGTGGAGTTCTGGTTCTCAGGTCCGGTGTCGACGGCATGCTGGACTGAGAGTTCCACTGAGGCATGCTCTTGTTAGGGCTGCTCTGAAGAGAGTTACTACCTCCTGCTTCGGCACTGCCGGAACTTGGAAAACGCCTGTGACTAACCAGAGTTACATTTATAAAAAAAAAGGTTCCTGCCTTTTTGTACAAGGGTGTATCGTGTTTCATTAGCGATGAAATAGCTACTGTAATACAACTCTTCTATGGCTTTGATGTACAATATGGGTGAAAATGAACATTTGAGGAGAAGTAAAAAAAAAAACTTCCACATACCTGGAGTGAGATGAGCGTTTCTTGACTTTTTCATAGGGCTCATCCAGTGATGATTCGCTCCACATTTTGGGTTTGATGGGAGACTTGTCATAGTCGGACCGAGTGTAGTGCATGTGTCGCAGGCCGTCCAGCGACTGAGGAGGAGGAGGCCGGCTATGAGATGGTGGCCGTGGAGGGAGGCCTTTATGAGGCGATGCTACAGGAGAGAAGTTAGGGGTACCTGTAACATGAGAATCATCTGAAAAAGAGGAATTATTGAACAAAGTCAGAGGAAGTGTCTCACACTAAATAAAATCATTATTGGCAGCTAAGAACGCACAACCAAAAATGATCTAGGAAAAACACAAAAGACAGATTTACCGTCATCTAGGACAAGTGCATCAGACAGTGAGCTGTCTTCGGAGCAAATATTGGCTTCTACAAAAGAAAAAAACAAAACAAGGACAGAGATTCAGTTAGATATTACATGTTTATCATTTTTTATCCTATCAAAAGCTGCGGAGCAAATTGTTGCCTGTTGATCTTCTATCTGTATCCTACAAGAATACTGCTATCTGTGTTAAAAAAATCTACTTATATACAATCATCAGATCTAAAAAATAGCTGTAGTAAACATTGTACCTTCAATGATAAGCGATGCCCTCTGCGTTGGCTTCTTGCCAGAGCGGACCCGATACTCGTTGATGGAGTTCTCGATTTCCTGGAGCTTCTTCAGTGCATTCAGATAAGAAGTCTTCCTCTGTTTCTTCAGCTTCTTGCTGCTCACGTGAGGATCACTGGCAAGGCGCCTAGCTGCCTCTGTGATCTGAGACTGAATGGCAAACTCCCTCTCCAAACGCTCCAGCTCCTCTTCCTGGTGAACATACGAAAATACGAGCGCAGACTTTGAGTGAAACAAGCACAAAGTTACTGGATCCTCAACAGAGATAAATGATCCAATCCAAGAACAACAAGTGCTGGTTCGCAGACACAAACTCATACTGACTCTTCCATGCCTCACATTTGGTCAGACACACGAGGAAAGAAAGAGCTGCCAGACAAAACACACTGCGGAAATCATTTATCTGTGCTGTGGCTGGGGATTTTCTCACCACCGGATAGTCTCTATTTGTCCCCACAGATTAACGTTCCAACATCAATCCATCCTATTATACACTATGGCTCCACAGTGATTTATGGAGAGCAGGTTGACCAAGTAAAACATAAAGGTAGAATGCCAATAAAATCTTCCTAAATAAAAGAGCACTAACTCGTGAATGTGATAACAAGCAAAGAAATAGTTTTTGGATGACCTATGACACAGACTGTTGCAGTTAGAATGGAATTAGTCCTCTCACATCTGAGAGCAAACACAACTCATCTGGCTTTATAGAGACAGAACGATGATGTATTCCCTTAGGTTGACCTAATATTAGACTACCTCAGTTCAGAGGAATCTCTTTCACAAATGCTGGCACCACACCGCTGCATGAGCGACTTCTGTTTCTGTGTGCAGAGTTTAAGGTGCTCAGCGTAAATTAAGAAACATCTTTCTGCAAGCAAGGCGTTTTTTGTGATGCTGCGTGTCTGGATTCTTTTCAAAGCGTACAACCTCAGTGATACACACACATTCATGAGCATGTACAATCCTACTATCACCACTTCCTGTGGTGAAAATGCTGCCAGACTAAATTTAGAAGCTCTGCTCTGCTGGAAAATCTACCCGTGGCACAAAAAGGCAGCGAGAGGAGAGAAAAAGTCGAGCCTCTTTTAGGTATAAGATGTCTTAGACTGCAAGCCTGTTAATGTTCTCGGTTTAGTAACAAAAGTTTCTTTGTGGGGAAAATCAGTTGCTTTAATTCAAAAATGAATAAAAGCTGCAGATTCTAACGTACTCATTGAGAATATTATGCTTTTATGTTTTCGTTAGCTTATGTGGATAGCAGGAGATTTATGAGCGAGGAGAACCAGGAGTTGAGATTTTTACCTCTCCCTTAGGAAGAATTTTTTGCTCATCCAGTTTGAAGGCGGTGCCAATCTTCCGCCTCACTGTGGGTGGCTCTTCCCCCGGATCCAGAGGGTATTCTTTCGGAAGCTTTCCTGTTAGTTCCTGGAAAATATGAGAGGAGTCAGGGCACTAAAATTAGATGGAGAACGCTAGGAAGCATGTCAAAATATTTGCCAGTGTTGTAAAAGTCCTCTCATACCGCCTCTCTTATACAGATGCTCTTGAGTTCCTCTAGTCTCTGTCTTAGAGTTTCCTCCAGAGCTTCCTGCCTGGCCCTCAACGCTGCCAACATGTCCTTCTTAGCAGTTTGGGAGCTGTCGGATTCCTGAGAGCCTGCAGGGCGCATACAAGACATCACGTAAGGCCAGGAGTCAGGAGCAAACATGTGAGGGAGATTCAGGGAGGGAGAAACTGTGTGTGCACCTGCTAGTCCTGCAGGATGTTTATGGGGAAGCGAATGGAACGTCTTGATAAGGAAGCTGCGTTTTAGTGCTGTGTTTGTGCGAGCATGTGAGTGTTTGGAGAAAGGGCAGTTAAGGACAAAGTCTGTGACGCACATTTCCAAGGCCCTGAGATGCTGCCAGTCTTGTTTGTAATGTGCTTTGTTTAAAAACTACACACACACACACACACACACACACACACAGACTCTTTTTCTCTCTGTTACTTTCTTATTGTGGTTCATTGCGTGGTTGAACTTTCAAATAATTCAAAAGTAACCACTTCTGAAAATGTTTGGTCACAAAGAAAGCAATAGCAGAGCTTCAGTGTTGCAAGATGTGCCACATAGAGGTTCAAAAATTCTAATAATGAACTTCTGTTTGGCGTGGACACGTCTACAGCTCCGGCGACACCTACTTTTTTTGGCTTGAAGAGGAAATAAAACAAAAAACCCTTAAAATATCAGCCCAGCTTCCAACAGTCAAGCAGAAACAATACATGTAAAGTTCCTGTGACATGTTAACAGAGAAAACCAACACTCTGACCATGAAGCACAAAGAAAAGTGAAAAACAACAACAGCATGGATGCAGATGAGATGAGTGCACACTGATATAAAAAAGGAAATAAACTGAAAGTTATCAAAAACGATGAGAGGGAATGAAGACGCTGAGATGAGCAACAGCGAGGCAAAAAGGAAAATAAAAGAACAGAAACTCTGTGTAGCACTGGTCAACATTTTCTTATTTTAAATATGATATTTAAATAACTGACTATACCTGTCTTGAAATAGTTCATGACTGAAACAGAGTTCTTTGTTACTGAGAAATGTAACTGATTCAGTAAAAAAAACTACAATACCAAGAATAGCTGACCCAGTTGTCATGTAGAAGTCATCGTTTCTTAGTCATAAATGTTTGTGTGGTCCAAAACATGCCATCTATAGTCATTAAAAAGAAAACCACACCATATATAACCTCTATCTAGTTGGTCCTCACCACCTTTACTCAGTAAAAATAGCTTCTGATGAACAGTAACACTTATTTACCAACAAATAAGACGAATTGTAGAGGAGTGTGGAAAAACTATGTACATCTGTTAAATGTAGAAGCTGAGAAACTACTTTTACCAGTAATAACTCTTCTTTGTGTTTCATATTGATGCAAAGGAAATGTGTCCCACTCTTCTTTATATTATTGCTTATAGCATGCAGGACATTCACTCCTATGAAGCTGTATTGGGTTGACTTACCCCCTTTAAAGTTACTCTCTTAAATCCTACCGAAGCAGCGAGTCTGCATTTATTTCTCTTCACCATTCTTCTGCATTTCAGTTCAGCTTTTGTATAAATGGAAAATGATACGTCACATGTTTCTGTTCATTTAAAGTTTTCACTTATCTATTTCTTAGAACAAGTGAAGACCAGATGGTTTGTTTCCTTTTGATACTTAAAGGTGGGCTTTCTTTTTACCATGACTGTGCGATGTAACACTGCAGCAGTAGCCAATCATTCTACTACACTCTTCCTTCTTCTCAGAGTCTAAAGGTCTGTCTGGGGCTAAAAGAGCATTTTCCTTTCAAATCTAATTTGGGTTCATATACAAATCTTCCTGTCACACTCATTGATGTTCAACACAGATAAGCATTGTTTTAAACGGAATGGGGAAATCTGTACACCCACAGCTGCCCTTTCATTCCCTCACCCACTAAATTTGTAGGAGGAGGGAGCCTGTGGAGGATGAATCTGTGTGACATGGAGGGAGTGGTGTACTAACTGACAGTGGGTGGGGTGTGTGTGTGTATGTTATGTGTTTGAGAACATTCAAGGGAGAGTGAGTAGTCGCTTTCCTGCAGCAGCTGCTCCTGTCTCTCCGAAACTCCTCAGTGCCAACACATGCGAACATGCAGACATATACTCTCACATATCAATCTTTTTTCTTTCAGGCTTTGCCAAACACTCACACTGACCTGAGGAGAGCAGACTTCCACTGCTGCCACTGATGATCTTGCCCTTGCTGCCCATGTTGGCCAGTTTGGATGTCTTCAAAGTTCCCGTTTCTGTGAGGTCTATCGCAATCTCACTCAAACTCCTCGCTGCGTGGATCTTTGACTGCGACAATTAGAAAAACAGAGTTTGTCAAACATTTTTAAGCTCCCTAATCAGCTTAAACATATCCCTTGCTCATTTTTACCCAGACCAGCTGCGTCTTTTGACTTATTACTTTGTGAGAAAGACTGACCTTGCTCTGCTTGCGGTCCAGGTAGAACTGATGTTGGCTGATAGCCATGGCCCAGATGGACTTGATGAGAGCAGGACAGGCGTACCAGGTGTGCACAGCAATGCCACTGTGGCCAAATGTCCTTCTTGTTACCGACGCCCTACAGTTGGAGCGGACACAAGGCCTCCTTATATACACTGAATACAAAATGTGCCTAATGTGGGAACTTTTCCTCTACTGCTGCTACTGAGGAAGACAAATAATGATGATAAAGATGTTGTTGTTTTTTTTAAAGCCCCACACAATGTTACAAATTGTTTACTCATCTTTTTTTAAACAGCTATGTGTAGTGGAGCAGCAGAGCAGTACCCTCTAATGACAGCTTCCTTTAAAGAAAACACCACTGCTCCCTGTTTCACCCTGTCTGTCTCTTTTTCTCCCATTCCCTCCCTCTGTGTGTCTGCAGAATAACACTCCATATATATAGCCATGTTAAATAAACACAAAAGAGGTCACTTCCTCAGCAAAACGGCTATCACACAGCCATCTATCCTTCTGCAGTAATCTATCACGGGTTATTCTCTCTGTGTGTGAATATGTATCTGATCAGGAGCACATGTTTGTTTATGCTCTCACCATCAATCTGTGTTACATCCCCAAAGTCCTGCCATGTTGCCAAAACAAATTTTACACCCTTAACTAAATTAGATTGCAAGTTCTCTTTTCCTGCGCTGCACAGAATGACTTTAAATGTACTCCCTTTTGGCAGAAAGGGAATTTATAGTAAAAGCTACTGGAAGTTATCCATAACTGAGCAAAACTTTTTCACTAACATTAGATACGGTTATATAAATTCTTGACATCTGAGAACTATAAGAAAAAAATGGTCCAACATTTAAAAAATCATTTGGGTTGAAACAACACAGAAATGTTTGTTTTAGGAAGTGACATTAGCGTCGGTTTGTTATATAAATTTACCTTCTGGGGTCATGAACTTCCACTGAAAATTTCTTCTCTCTGAAGTAGAGATTCTCCAGCTGACGCCATTGAAACACCTGAGATTTAAGAGAAACAGACGGTCTTCAGGACAGCGCAAAGGAAAAAAACCTTCTTCTCATTAAATCCACACAACCTGATCTCTTCGCTGAATGCTTCAATTTGTTTGACAAGGATATGTGAAGAAAACAGAGGACCAGGGAGAACAGGAAATGCTGATAAAAATGGGTTGTTAGGAACAGAAAGACAAGACCTAATCTGGAGGTCTGTGATCAAATCCAGACCAAGCGGTCTTTTCGCAATGAGTCCCAGGACTGGATGACCTCACGTTGGAGAAAGACAGCTTGAGCGGAAGAAGGGTGGACTTTTCTTTTCCTCTCTTTCTCTCTTCCGTCTCCTTCACAAACCATCAGCTCCTCTGTAAAAAAAAGCAGCGGCCAGCTGGACAAGAAAGTTTCCCTCGAGATGTCCTCGAGCAGCCGGTGCGTATGCTCAGTCCTCCTCAGTGCAAAGGGAGCATAGAGGTTTGAGGTGGTGGGTGTTCACCATCTGGAGTCATGTGGATGTGTCGGTGCAGAGAAAGTGTGTAAAGTGAAGTTTCCTCTTCTCCTGGAGCTTTGCTGGGAGGGTTTTGAAGAAAGGGGGAGTTTATCTCCTCCTCGTGACCCCTCCTCTCTCCCTCAGGGATTGTGTGTTGAGCTCCAGGCTGCAGTTGGGAGGTGTGTGTGCGTGTGAGTGTGTGTGTGTGGGCTGGTAAAGTGGGAGTGAAGTTTTCTGTGGTCTCTTGCTTTGTTAATCAAACCTCTCTGCTCAAAAACATTCCCAAAATCTGAGTCCTGTTAGTCAGAAATAGAAAGTGGGCTATTTTAAAGCACAAGATGGTCTGGATATGTTAGCTGAACACATACTGTATGTAAACTTTAAAAGATGTAGCAAATGGGAAAAATACAGTTAAAACTACTGCAGTATTTAGAAAAGAAAAGAGAAGAAAGTGTGAAAGAGAGGGTCTTTAACAACGTTCTGAAAAAAATAACAGAATGATAAAAAAGGAGAAAGGGGGAGAAAGAAGTTAAAGTAAATACAGAAAGTAATCTTAGTAAATGCATGTCTATGCGCATGCACGAGCATGAGGAACAAAAGTCAGCTGCCTTATCAAAACTTCTGCTGTACCGTAAACGTTCAATGGAGTGTGAAGTGCTAATGTAGCATGGTGCTAAATATAGTGGACAAGGCAATTTTGAAGTGACTGAAGTGAGCGTGTGTGGGTGCGTTGGTCACTTATGGTCTAAAGCTGTGGAGATAAGATTGGAGATTTTAAAACGGTTTTCTGGCAAAAGACCACAAAAGCTGTCCTCGCCATCAACTGGGCAGAGCTGCTGCAAACGTTACTGTCGGCTTTGATGCTACACGTGCAAAGAGTCTATTAGCTGTCACGTTATTTAGGCACTATGTTCCACCTTCCATCCATCTATCCATTTTCTTTAACCGCTTCTCCATTCCGGGTCACGGGTAGCTGGTGCCTATCCCCAGCAGTCACTGTGCGAGAGGCAGGGGACACCCTGGACAGGTCGCAAGTCCATCGCAGGGCCACATATAGACGAACGAGACAAACAACCATTCACACTGTCACTCACACCTAGGGACAATTTTAGGGTCATCAATTAACCTAACATGCATGTTTTTGGTCTGTGGGAGGAAACCGGAGTACCCGGAGTAAACCCACGTGTGCACAGGGAGAACATGCAAACTCCACCCAGAAAGGCCTCAGGCTGGGAGGCAACAGCTCTAACCACTATGCCACTGTGCCACCTATGTTCCACCTTAATGTTTTAAAAAAGTAATTTTTGTTCAAATTTGAAAGGTTTTCAAACTTACATAAGCCTGTTGTATTGTTTAAAAAATTGTGGTTCTTGTAAAAAACTCCCTGCAGCCTAATTATCTGATAAAAATATGCTGAGTTTTTTTTTCTGAGAAACTCCTTCTGGGTGGTTCTGTTATTAGAGGTTGTATATGTGCGTGTACACACTATAGCTCCTCTTCCTTTTTGGCTGTAAAATCCTCATACACAATGGCATAAACCCACACAACCAAAGGAAGTGACTGGTCATTATTCATCAGCGAGCAGAGTGCTCAGACACAGTGAACAGACCCTCGTCTGTCTCGTAATAATGTCTGCACAACCAAACACACATCTATCACAGATGAAAAAGGTCAAATCTAATAGAGTGCAAATGCCTTTCTTTGGTGTAGTTGACTCCCTGGAGATTACAAGAAGAATAGAAGGTTTAAATAGCATAGGTCAGTACAACTATGGAGACGCTAGGTGTTATTCTTTTCTGAATTTGAACCTGGGACCTCAAAGACAATTGCTTCATCTATGGGTGGGGCTTTACTGAACAATAATATGTGCATGATTTGTCAGAGAGCTACAAATAGGTTTACAATATGCAGCAAAATGCATGTGAGATGACAATGAATGATTTTTTTGGCATATTTACAGAAAAACCCCTGGCCTCCTGACACTGCTGACAATTTAGTCTTAATCAGTTGGTTAGGAAGTCAGTAAACATTCAAACTCCATAATCTCTGCCTAAAGGAGTCACAAGACACTAATGAGGCATTAGAACAGTGTGTTGCTCCCTAGTAAACCCCAGCGTGTGTGAACTGCAGATGAGTCTACATGTGGTAAGCAGAGGGGGACTTAGTTTAACATCCGAAAATAAATGTGGTGTGCATTTAAAAACAACGGGGTCCCCTTTAGTAAAAATGCCAAGAGATTAAAAACACAACAGCCTCCACTTACTATGTACACCTATTACACGAGACAATGTGAAGTCAGTTCAAATCACATCCTAATCAAAGCATACCCTACATTTTGCGTATTCATACCAGAGAGAAGGGTTTCCCCAATGTAATGTAAAATGAAGGTGAAGGAGCAGGGCTTTCTGACCCTTAAAGTAGGGGTTGGCAAAAAGACAAAACCATTAAAATCAATATGTTCTTTCAAAAGAAATTAATATTAAAGGCACAAAAAACACTGTAATATATAGTTTGATATGCACTGATCAAGTTTGATATGATTTTTGCTGTGTGTGAAGGCTGTTGGAAGCTTGATATTTAACATTACAAGAAAGGAATCATCTGCAGCTGATGGCATGTCTTGAACTTTTTGAAGAGGTGTTCTATGTCAAAGTGGAATATTTTAAATGGTTGTCTTTGCGACTTTGAATTAAGAAAGAAGTGGGTGGGTAGGTGTAATGCTACAAAATGGAGTTCGGCCTTCGCCTCTTGCAAACTAATAAAAAAGACTTGTGCTGTAATTATCTATATATCTATATATCTATCTATATATTTTAGCGACTCAAAGTTTCTGATAAGTAGTTTTCTGACTCCACCTCATTGAGTCAGAGTATCGAAAATTTTACCAAGGAGGATCAAGAGGTTGTATTCTGAATCAGTGGTTACTGGTACTGAACTGGGTGGCTGATGAAATATTCACCAAATCGGTATTTCCTGTTGTTGAAATACTGATGTCATTTCTTCAAAAATCACAAGTAAGTCGAATTCCAATGAGTTTCCTAGTTTTCACAATTAAACCCTGGAATAGAAACACCCTCCACCCTATTTTTTCGGTCTGATTGAGGAATAAATCTTCACTCTGTTTTCTAGGGTTCAGGTGAACTTCACGCTTCTCTTTTTAGCCAAGCTTCTTAGGTCTACAATTAGATTTGCACCACAAAGAGGCCCAGTCTTTATTTTTTTCTCTCCTCCTGATAGTATGTGTGGGTGCACATGTGTGTGTCAGTGCTGAAGCTGAACAGGCCAGTGACTCAGATTGACTGTTGCTATGGAAGTTGAACACTTGATATGTCACTTTTATGGGAATGCTATCAGCTCTTTCAACCAATCTTTGCTCCAAAAATAATCACTTTTTTTGTGTGATGTTTAGCTAATCTTTCACTGTCAACTTAAATATTCTGCATGTGAATCTGCAAGCTGGATATAACATAAGTGGATTACATTACCGCCACAAGACTTAGAGAATTTTAATGAGACAAAGATGGGGATTTAGTGGTGAGGTTAATTTAGGCTAAAAGGCACAAATAAAGATGTATGCACACTCACAAAGCATGTTAGTGGCAAACAGGAAAGTCTTTAGCAGAGAGGAAGTATTCATCAGGATGGCGAGTTCAGTGTTCAGTTCACTTCCTGTGTGTATGTGCATTTATTAGTGTAGTGACCATATACACGAGTGACAGCATGAGAGACTCTTGGTGGTCTGTAAGTACGCAGGAACGCTGTTAGCACCATTAACACCCTGAAATACAAACCTGGCTGCAAGAGATCAAGCTGCCCAATAATACTGGGAGTCAGAGGTGACACAAGACTGGGAGTCAATTCATCCAGATGCACGCTGCGAGAAACGATTCTTCGCTAATGCAGAAATAAATTTAGGAGAGGATATAGCATTCCAGGACTGAAAGTCTCGAGACAGATGTAATTGTAAAACAATGTTAGTAGTCTGCACAAACAAAATATCCTGACTAACTGAGTGAAAAAAAAACAGGGGACACAAAAACAGATAAAGAAAACCATAATATACTTTATGCCTTTTCAAAGCAACACATTGTCTATATAAAGTACAGACTATTCTTGAGGAGAGAAAAGTAAACTGAAATGAACGGAGTAAAAAATAGTTGGCATCAGAAAAGAAAAGAGTTTTAGAAATCATACTTTTACAGACTCAATAGTAGGGTTTGGCTTGCTTTGAAGAAAAATCAAATGGAGCATCATCTCACCTTCCTGGGTTTTATTTTGTCCTGGTGGTCATACTGAAAGATGCCTTTATAGCTCAGACCCAGCCACCATGGAATCCCCTGTTTGTCCTAAAAAACACAGCAAAATTCCCAAAAAGTCTGTTTCAAGTCCAAAGTGAATGTGTGAGAAAAAAAGCAAAGGCAGAGTAGTAAAACAGTACCTTTACGGCGTAGTAATGCACTCCATATGTGGGCAGAGACTCCACAATACTCATGTAACTGTAAGGAGCAGAAATACACACATTTCAGAGCTACAAGGAAGAAAAAACCTATACACTGAACAGAAATAACTGGAGAAACAAAGGAACACTTACTTTACAATGGCTTGCCCTCTAGACTGCCCACTGAGCTTCTTGTAATGCTCTATGACCCGGTCTTCACTGTCAAAAAACAAAACAGGATTGTTACAAAGACCGGCTACATGTGAGGCTGTGCCAAGGACAACTGAGCAGCCTCTCACCAGTAGGCCAGCGATGGGTGATCCTTTAAAGCCTGGGTGGGCAGAGCAGGCAGCTTTTTCAGATCAGACCTGGTTGCATCCTCACTGGAAAAGCAAAACAATTTTGTCAACAAGAATGATCATTCTCTGCTTTAAGGGCTAACAGATATCAATAAGTGCTGAAAGAAGAAACATTTTTTTAAGAGTGCTTTGAGAACAAATTGTGGAAAAAACAGGAGAAGAACTGCATTCAGTTGAGAAAAAAAAAAAAGAATAAGTGCTGATGGCCTGAACACACTCTATTTTAAGGACTGGGTGTGGTCTGTCTCTGAACAGTTGCAGAGGAGAAAAAGAGCAACAGAAAAGCAGACACAAAATCAAAAGATAAATAGAGATGAAAGGAGATGAAAACGAACAGGCACGGAGCTGGTGAAGATTAGTACAAAGATACAGTAAATGAGACACGGAGCCATGCAGAGAGTGAAAGAGACTTGGCCCTGGACTCAGTTTTCAGACCTCCAGTGGCAGGAGCTTGTAATGGCTCACTCTAACCCCCCCAGCCCCTCTCTAGCCTCCACCAGGGCCCCAGAAGATTGGGGAAAGCCCTGGGAACATGAGGACCTGTGAGCTAAAGCCCTGGAAACAATCCCATCCGCCCTGTTCGTCTTTTTCTTGGATGTGTGAAAACAGCTGTGTATGCTTAGGTTGATATCCAGCCGTGCAGGTATTTATCAGGTACATGTAATTTTGCACATTACTGCAGGATACAGGATGACACGAGCAATGAAATACAACCATTGCACAAAAATAGCTTTATAACTCATTGAAGCTTATAGTATCAATCTTATTTCGCTTTAATAAACAGAAGATGACAACTCAGGATCTTTGTTGAAAAAAATCTATTCACATTTTACAAAGAAGAACACTTCATTACTAAAACTTTAGAAATATCACACCTAATAAGTAATAAAGTATATTTCAATGAAGGCAGCATTGAGAAACAGTGAATTCAATTTAACAAGGAGAATGACAAAATACTGTATGTCCTCAGAAGGAGGGTCTAAAGACATTCAAAGTAGTTTAGTGAATTTATATATGTGTGTTTGTGTGTGTGTGTGTGTGTGTGTGTGTGAGAGAGAGAGAGATAGAAAGAGAAAGAGGTAAGTAAAGGGGCAGGAACATGAAAGGAATGTCTCCAGAGAGTGTCACATTCCATCCCTCTGCAGGATGTTGTGTTTATTTACTCCTTTCACAGATGGAAATGAGGTCAGAGGTGACGGCTGCTGTACTCAGTTATGTGTCCAACAACAAAGGAATGAGGAATGATGTACTTTTAGGCCAACAAGAAGTACCACTTTAGGTACGTTACTCTTATGAAATATGTTCATGACTGTATCTCTCCTGAATCATTGTGTTAACCTAATTTAAATTCAAGGAATATCTGTAATGCCATTTTTATCTAGAGCTGTGGCCATCTTTGCCAGCTTCTCCTCCTCATTATACATTAGAAAATCTGTTAACTGTAAACTCAATCAAAAGAATTGAAGTATGGTTCTGTCTGTCACTACATGTTTTGGGAATATGCAAAACCCTATAAGAGGCAGTAAAGATGGATATAAGTGAACTGAAGTGGAACCAGGTTGGCAGGAAATGAGTAGGAAGGGATGGAAACAAAGAAAGAGTGATGCACCTCAGTGTTCAAAGGATCATAGGTGCAGAAACATCAGTCTTAAAATCTCTGTCTATGTCTTTATATGTGCTTCTCCTTTCTGAAATAACAAACAGCGCCATTTAAAAGTTTTTTATGATATGAATTATGGTTTTGTGGTTGTTTTGTTTTCTTCATTTTATTATTGTGTTCTTATTTTTCTGTGTTTCCATGTTCTCTTATTTTTGAGAATCCTTGGGTTTAGTTTATTTTGTCTCCTAGTGTCTCAACGATTTTCTCTTAGTCATTCCTGGCCTCAGTTAATCATTCTCACCTGTTCCCCACGTTCATTAGGCTGTCTCCCACTTTTACTCACTCTTCACAGCCTACCAATACCCTTTGCTCACTATCCCTCATCAGTCTGTTACAGTTTGTTACCTTCGTCTTCCTGTTTTTTGTTGCTGCCCTTTTTATTTTTGTAATTCAAGTCCAAGTTTGTACTCTTTAGTCCTCTTTCCAGTCTGTAGTCTTGGGTCCTTCTGAAGTCTATTCACAACATTTTATTTGAATAGTTAGAAACGAGGTCTGAAACGTCCTCTAATGGTTTTGAAATGGTTTGTTTGTTTTACAGAGTAACTTACGGCAAAAAAAGTAAAAAAGTTAATTCTTCAAACTAACAACATGCGCACGAGTTCTCAATTTGATTTCAAGGCCTGATGAATAGCACTGAAATGAACTTTCTCCCTTTCAACAATAACTAAACAAAGAGTTTGTTTAGTACAGGCAAATTAAAGATAATGACTGCAACTGTGCTTACCTGGTAAAATCACCTTTAGCCTCCTGTGAAGAACAAAGAAAATATAGGTTTAAAAAAGTGCAGTAAAACCAGACGTATATAGTGATGTCTGAGAACTGAGCAGTGATCATAAAATGTGTGTTTATGTTCTGTTTGGAGAGATGAACGAGCGATAAAGCCTGCACTGCTGGAACCAGAGAGGAACACTAAACCTCCATCTAGAGTGAAAGCTTTGAAGGCCTGCAGAGCAGATATCTGATACTGTACATCTGCACCTGCACACGGGGGGCGCACACACACACACACCTACACACACATATATACAAGCCATTCAGGCCAGTCTGTGAGTAACATGACCTTACATAATCACGGTTAATGGACTGACCTTCTGTGAGAGAGGGACAGGAAATAGAAAAGGGTTGAAGTTGAGGAGGATTTGTGAAGTTTGTGAGTTTTTATGGTGTTCTGTTTCCAATTAGTACAGGATCTATATAGTGAAATGATATTAGTATTACAATTCTTCACAGTAGTTTGTAGTGCTATAATGATATGATCAAATCCCATCTAAGAATTGGTAAAAAAATTAATTTACAAAAAATGTTAAAAATTGTGTTTTTTCTAGAACTCAAATCCTCCCCAGGTCATTGCACATTAACAAAAAAATGGAAACTGTGTCCAATAATGTGAGTTTATTCCCAGTCAAACCTGATGGAAGTAGATTATGTGAGTTCAAGTATCATGAATTACGATAAAAAACAGTAAAAATGTGTGTGTTTCAGCAGAACTGCTTCATGCCTAAGCAAAATTCACCAGAGTAAAGTTGGAATTTGGATTTCTGAATTCATGTGCAGGTGAGAAGAAAAACAGGTAAACGGCAACAATAAAAATAACCCACATACTGTACACACATATGCACAAAAGGATGCTTTATCTTACTTGTAGGATGTAAGAGGCTAATTCAAAAACAATCTCGCTGTCTACTTCAATAAGCTCCTGCAAAAAGAGAACAGAAGCAAACAGAAGCCATGAAAAGCACATTCTTTGGCTGGTAACGAGTAAATAAATAACATATTTCATTACTCAAGATAAGCAGCAAGCCCTTTTTCCCTTACAAACTTAATTTTTTACTCTTCTCTAATCTCTATAATCAGAGATAAGAGGCAAAGTGAAGGGGGGCTGGGAGTATGGGGTTAGGAATTAAGGGTCAGCATGAAAGCTCTGGCTGCTGATTAACTAGCACGTTTCTAATACTGTCCATTCTGATTTATTTAAAGACATGCTTTAAAAAGGTTGACTAGCAAATGATTTCCTGGCAGGGAGATGAGGCAGAGGGGGTGCATGTGTTTGTGTGGTTGGTTTGCATATTTATGAACAGTTAGTACAGATGCTTTCCGTGGATACAATACTGGACAAAAGGAGAAGGGTTGGCAGGCTGTGAGTAATGGCTGAGCTATGCTTGGAATGCTCCCTTTACAATCCACCTCTTAATTGGTTGGAGGATCAGACAATCAGGATAAAAAACACTAGAAGGACCAAACCCACACTGAGCATACCACCCAGCATGGCTACAAATTACCAAACAGTCTGTTTTTGTACTGTTTGTATATTTCTGACACTGCAAAATTATTTTCACTACAAATACTTACCTACTACTGTTTGTATTTTATACAAGCAAAACGTTCACTATAAAACCTTTGCTATTTTTTTTGCTCTCCTTTTCCCTCTTTCCCTCTGTTGGGTCATCATGGTTATGTACTGCTGGAAGTTAAAGCATTAACAAGTGTAGAGACTGGATATGTTCTTGGGGCCTTTTAATAGACTTATTGGTGAGAGTGAATCACAAGCTTCCTGGCTGATTATTTAGGAACTCTGTGACACCACAGAGGCTATAATGTCTTGCCAATGGACACAATCAGCAAGACAAATGCCTACAGGGATCTACGTCAAAATGAACTTGTGTCTCTCCTCATTAAATAGAACATGCTCCTAATTTACAATTAGGTTTCCTACAGTACAGATAATAAAGGTTTTTATAGCACTATAACAGGTCCTGTTCTTCAGGTTACAAAGGCCTTCCTCTGGATACGACACATAACTGCCTGACGCTGCTGTTATCAAATGGTTGCTGATCAGACTAAATCCATATAAGTGACAGGTGCAGTAATCAATTCCACTGAGCGGTCAATTTACCAGTGCACAAAAGCTGTTAAAAATGGTTCCCTGTAATTTTTTGCCTTTGAACTTTTCTCCACGGGCAACTTTCTGTCAGTGTTTATCCTAAAGTATGTTTTCGACTGCTGTTCACAAAGCCTACTTAAATGGTGCCTCAGCATTGCCAGATGGCAGTAAATGTGTCAAATTATTCACTAACTGCTGGAATGTGGAGCGGCACATAGCGTGATGGGGAACAGCTGATGCAAACAGCTCACTTTTTCTGCTTCACCAAATCAGCAAGCAGGACAGGGGTCCAAGCCTCTCTCTTGTGGAATCTCTTCATTTAGACGCAAAATTGGGTTAATAAAGTGACGAGCCTCTAAAACTCTACTTCAAAACACCCTCTGACCATCTCCAATTTTAATCAACTGATTTTATATCAAAGAAAAATTGTGGTTTTAAATAGAAAGCATCTGTGCAACCCATATAAAGACACCCATGTTATCAGAATGAGAACAATATAAAAAGTTTACCTTGTATATGATGGACTTGGCGTTAAGAAAGAACAGTTCAATAGTAGCATTGTCCTTTAGGTAGGATATACTTTCAATGTAGAACCTGAAAACACAGACGAAGAAAGCGAGGAAATAATGAATTCCTGGTCTAATGAAAGGGATTTTTAAGTTTTGTTATCTTCTAGTTACAGGAGTAGATATTAACATTCAAATTTAAATGCAAGTTTTGTTAATATACAGTCCACAGATGTGAAAAAGTGCAATCATGACACGGACCACAAGGAGGCAGCGCATACTAAAAGCTGACCCTGTACAGCCGCTTTTCACTTCCCTTCAACACACAATAACCCTCTCACCATGTTGGCTGGCAGCGATCCATTATTAGTCTGTTAGCGTGTGCACATTCCACAATCTGAATACACAAAAACCTGCACACACACACTCACACACACAGAGACTTTGAATGTGCGCATGATGTACTTCACACAATTGTCTACCTCTGTGCATCATCAGCAGTGATTGCACACCCGCATCCAGTGCAAACACACACTCAGAAACACACTGGAGAGGGAAGCACAGTAACCCACTTCTGGCAGAGCGGTGAGCAGAGAACTAACATAATAACGTGGACTAAATTTAGCTCATGAATACATGCAGCGCCTGAAGGGAGTGAGGACGGTGAACTGGGAGGATGCACATTGTTAGCTCCTCGAGGGGAAACTCATATCAAAAAGATTCTGTATGGTAAAGATGATCTCACATGCCCTTTTATGCAGGATGCCACATCAACGCCCTTATCTGCATTAATTTTACTCCTACATGCAAGAAACCATGAGTTTATGACTTGTTATACCTCTGCAAGCATGTATAATATGACCTAGGTAAGCACATGTTCCTATGCATGCACGTGAATGAGTAAGTTGATTTGTATGAGTGTGAATAAGTATTGAGTGAGAGAGGTTGTAGGGTGATCGATATCGGAGGGTTTAAACAGCGTTAATCATTGAGCTGCAAGAGAGAATGAGAGGAGCCTCGTCAATATTCAGTGTGAACATTTAATTAAAGCCATGGCGTAAATGAGACATACACACACTGCCAGCACAGCAGCAAGCATGCACAAGGACACCTACTGAATCAGCAGGAGGTGGGCATGTGCCTAACATTTATCAGGAACACACACATCACACAAATACCACATGAGCATGCAGAAACGTGACGCGAATGCGCCCTCGCAGAGACAAAAACGAATCCACACGTAGACACAAAGCAGCTCTGATAATGGTGCTTATAAAACTACTGTACATGGAACTGATAACAGATTGGGACCTGACATTTAGGCCAGTTGTTTGTTCAGTTATAATCCAGGTTGTGCATGTGCTGTAAATGCATATAAAAATGTGATGGGACATGTTTGAGAAGGGCTGCACCCAGCGTGACATTTGGAGAGATTGAGGTTAGCGACTGGGTTGAACTCTGTGGGAGTGACTTTAAAATGATGTCAAAGTTCACAGTCTTACCATCACTACCTCAAACACCTATTAGTCTATGTAAATACACAAGGAGAGACCCTCACCCTACACCCTAGCTAAATCATTGCCAACACACATGGCTGTTTGACACAGCTTTTAGTTTGGCTCATGATACAAACAAGGACTTGAGTCAGAAGTTATCAATAAAATCTGCACATTTTGATTGCATCACGGTTGCATTATGCAGTGATGCCATTGTTCACTAAATAGCAAGTGCAGCATGACCACGTTCAGAGAATGGGATTTTGCTATACAGCCGCTTCATTGTGTTGTGACTCGAGCTGTGTTGTAAATGCCACTCTTGAAATATCTAAACAGTCAGATTGTTTAGTGGACTTCATATGCGTCACGCTACTATGTGTTTTTCTAACAAAAACTCAGCTTGCCGTGTGTGTAACATCATTGAGATAAATTGCATACAAGGTCATGAAACACTGGACACAAACAAAAGCTTGAGTTTCCCTTTCAGGTTTTCTCTGAGGATGCATTCATGTGTGTTTGTATTTGTTTCATTTTTTTAACTAGGGCAAAGAAGTTGAATTCTTGTTTTAAACAAAGGTAATTGGCTAAGCCACACATATAATTAAAGAAAACAAAGCATGCCCGCTTTGTATTGTTGTCACATATAGAACATACTGTTTTGTGCATAAGCACTTTAAAGGCTTATGGAGGAGTGAGGAGTTTAAGCATTATTTTTATAACCATGTCACACCTTCTCAGCAAGAAAAGCACACTGAAAGGGAATTTGTCTCATAATGTTATGAGTCATGAACCAGAATATTTTCTGAACTGTTTACTGTTACATATGAATCCATGAACCTTCTATAAATGAGTGAGAAACTGCAGTCTTTTTACTGACGTTCACAAAACGGCACTTCTTCATAAAAAGTTTTTCTACCTTGTGTTTTTCTTTATTTAAAAGCTGCCTGGGATCCATTAGGCTATTTGCATTGGATTAGCATGCAGCGCATACTGATGAGGTTTAAGAAGCTCATGATTGGCTGGGCGGCCCTGTGGCGGGAGTTAAGCACCGAGGTCAAAGCTATTTCATAACTAATCTTATTAATCCATTCCTATTACAGCATGAACGTACTGTATGTGCATACACAAACACATGCAGACACTCCATCTCACTTTCGTTTTCACAAAGACATGTAATAATCATTTGGAAAATGATTTATCGAAATGAAAAGGAACTTTGCTGTTTTTAGGAAACACTTACCTGACACAGAAGTAAAGGACAATAGGACCAGCCTTCTTGGGGAATTCATGCTCTAATACCCTGCGGTCCAACTGCAGCCAACTAAAGTGGCCCCTATGAGACAAAACAACCAGTCAGAGGTATAATTAGAGATGTCTGATGATTAGAAGTAAAATAAATAAAATAATAAAACAGCATAGGCTTTAAAGCCACTAGAATAAACAACCACATGGTAAAAATGTGTACTGTAATCCAATGAATCAGTATTCGTGATCTTTTTTGGAAGAAATTGTTGCTGTTTGCTGACAACTAACTGTAAAAAAAAGGATAATCTCTAGACTGCTATCAGCAACAAGTCTGAAATCCAAGGTCTGTGTTTCAGTACCCTTGGCAAAGATAATTTTACGTTCTAGCATGGCAGCATTATTGTAGAAAAGCACAATATTGAACAAGCTTAATTGCAGTCTTAAGCTTTTGCAAGCAGAAAATACATTGAGGAAGTTGAAATAATTTTTTAAAAGCCACAGCAATGAAACTGTATCTTCCATATCTTATGCTAAAATGTGATCGCTGGAAGTGACAAATTAATTTCTAAAGAAGAGCTTTTAACTGTAAGAAGAAATGGCAACCTTGGGTTTACCAAGCCAATTTTCCTTTTTTCTGGAAAATGTTGGAGACATCAGTGTAAGTTTGGATGTATGATCAACAATAAATAAAAATAAAAGCTGACAGAACAACACAAATTATATTGGGTTCATTCTGCCTGTGAAAAAACGAAAGCTGAATATAAAAATCTGAAATAGATCTAAGAAGTTGTGATGGTAAGAGGTCCCCTCCCACCTCTTTTTTTACTCTTCTCCCTCTCTGTTTCCGACTGAGAGGAAAAACTGCAGCGACAGCTTGTCACCCTGGTAACCCTACACAGTCTCCTGAGCAACATCTCTCAAACTGTCCTCCTTCTCTTTCTAGTCACTGGGTCCCCCCCCCCACCCCCCACCACACACACACCCCACAGCCTTTTTGACCACTGAGCAGTCAGAGCTGAGACGCCTGCTTTCTCCAGGCACATGCAACAAATCTGCACATCATGGGATTCTTCCTGAGGGAAGCAGATTCTGCTTTGCTAGACTGACATTGGCACCAGAGTGTGTCGCATACGTGAAAATGCCAAAGAGCAGAGGTCAGTCCTGCTTGATATCAAAGGGTGAATTGATCAAAAAAAAAAAAAAAAACACACGCACGCTAAGACACAAAGGCTAATGTTTGCCTGTATGCAAATCACCAGCATGTCTGTATGGCTATCGTGCTATGGCGCTCTTGTCTTTCCAGGTCACAAAGCACAACTAATTTGAATGTCACTTTTGCATTGTAAGCATAGCACAGGATCTTTGTTATCACAGAACAAACCAGACTGCATGACCGCTAAATCATAACAACAAAACTTTTCATGACAAAGTATTCTACCTACATTCGTTGAGTTGGGTTTGTTTGTATTTCAAAAGACATATAAAAACAACAGTTTATATATAAAGACTATTTTTCCCAGTTTCATTTCTAAAATAAGTCTTAAATGTACTTACGTTTCATCTGTGTATGCAATTCCAAAGTACTCCTTCTCCTTAAGGTTGAAGTGGGAGGCTACGAGGTCCAGCAAGTCCTTAGCCATCAGCTTGGGCTGCAGAGAGGCAGATATAGGATTTTAGGCTGGGTTATGATTGTACTGATCAAATATGTTGCTTGTTTTATGCATATAAGTGTAGTGATTTATCACCTAGCAGATTAATTAGAGCAAGCCCATGTGGTAAAGCTTCGTGCAAATGTATTATATATCAGCTATTGATTTACAGCAATGACTAAGCAGTTTTAAAAAACACCAGGGAAAAGAGCAAAACAGCCAGAGGGAGGAGATAAGTGGGAGAAAGAGAGAGAGCAGAAAAAAGATGGATGGAGTTTGTGGATGTTGCTGACAGTGCACATACCCAGCCCTATCCTTCTTCTCCCTCCACTCTCCTTTCTGACCCACACCTCCACTGCAGAGTCATGGCTCCGAGCTGAATCACTGGATGGCAGACACAAGCTAACTAATCCAGTGGAATATTGCCTCGGCTATACATGTTGAGAGCATTTATTCATCCCAACATCAAGAGCAGACAGATCATCTTAAAGCCAAGCAGAAGCCAAGGACTGCTGCCATATGCTTGCTGGTTTGTCACATCCTGACTAACAGTACACCCGACCCTGAGGTTAACCATGGGTGTGCCTTTCTGCCTACTTTTATACACAAACGCACATCTGCATGCACATATGCACACACAAACCCAAGTATGAGTTCCTTGCATCCACTCCCTGCACACATAAGGAACACATGTGTTGGGCTTTATAAAATAAAAAGAGCAAGAGGAATACATAATATGTGAAACTAAATGAAAGATGGACAAACACACACCACAAAGAAACAGTACAGAACAATAGCAGAAACATTCTTAACAATTTCTTCCTACTGTCCCATACTATCTACTCTCTGGACACCTAACTTCAGTGTCAGAAGCTACTGAGAGCTATTTAGAGAGAAGAAGAGGATGTTATACTGACCAAGCACACACACACACACATGCACACTCACACACACACTATCACATCTGGACTGACCTAGATCTCATATAAGCACGCCTACAGTTATTCTGCTACACATAAAGACTCCTGAGAGATAAGAAATGGAGGGGCGAGCTTGAGGTAAAGTTTAAATAAAGGCTGATTTTGTCCTTTCATTGCATCTCAACAAATAAAGCTAAACAGAAAATGACTGAGGGACATGGTAGATGACAGCTTTCTCAATGTCCCTTTGATGTAATCACAACACAAATTACTGGGAAACGCAAGAAAAATCAGATTCCAAACTGTAACAAAAGGGAAGTACTGACACCATCAAGGGTAAACTTTTAAATACATGTGCATATTCTTGAAATTTATTCAGAGTACAAGCTTGATATAATAAACAGTGCTGACTCTGGTGTTTAGGTCCTGATAGGTGTGACTCATCAGAAATTGGAACTACCATTCACAGCTTGATTGGCACTGTTACTTCTCCAAATGGAAGAGAGCGAACTTCTAAGATCAACATCAGACCCTTTGAAGTGATCAGATCATTTCAAGATGTTTCAAAAGAAGCTGTCGTTATAGTATTAACAGTAATATGTGTTTTGGTTCAGTATGAAAAACAGACAGTGGTGGTCTTTCATTATCGCACAACAGTCAACTGCCTTGGCAACACTAACAATGAAACAACATCAATGGCACCACAAGTAGCAACCGATGAGTAGGGGGACAAAGTCACATGCGTAAACACATGAGTAAACAGCTGGAAAGATGATATGGAGATGAAATAAACCGTAACTATACTGTTAAAATTCAGGAGTAAATGACTACAGATGAAAAGAAATGCAAGGAATTCCTCTGAGTTTCCTGGCTCAACATTTAGGAATACCAGGCAGAATGTGGAATCACAGTGAATTTTGTTTCCTTTCCAAGTGGAGACACCAACCTTTCCACAAGCATCCTTAAAGCCTATTTAGATTGCACATACCTGATGCGTAACAATTCTGTATAAAACTCTTACAGTGCTACAGACACTCAATGACAGTGAGTAACAGACAGACAAAAACAGCAAGCAGACACATACAAACACACACTGAGGAGCCAACTTTCAGACAGTGCAGCTCTTTTCTACCTTAGGCAGCATTACTCCGAACAGACATTTAGCCCGTGCCTCCTCAGCGACACAGGTAATTAACAGGGTAAGAATTACAGGGAAGTGCATGTGAGCAAGAGATGCACTAAAGCCTATACACAGACAAGTGGCAATCACACAACACGGTATCTGCAAACAGCTAGACAGACCCATGATGCCTTCAAAGTCCCTCAATTTTATGATAAACCAACACTTTTATCAGTAGCAGTCCATACAGTCCAAGGCAGAGTAAGGATAAGGATTTCATCCATATGTTTGGCATTAATTTGATTTGGATAGGTTTACTATTAAATGTACAATCTGGTCAATTTGTGATCTGTGTTTATAGTACATATTCTTCTGCCAATAGTGCGTTACTTCCTAAACAAACCACGGATGACGGCCCATCAAAGGTAGGAGGAAGGATATAGGTAGAGCGGTGAGGTGAATGGCACTTCTGGGACTCAGCAGTCAGTCACAGATGTATGATGCAATCTCCCAAAGAGTAGCTGGCTGTTGTGCTTGGCGTGGTTACAACAGGCCAGCTTTAACCATGAAGCTCAAAGGTGGTCAGTGAAGACTTATATTTGAAATACACAGCAGTGTGCACTTTCTTTGAGTTCAATTATAAATATTCTTTCAAGAAATCTTTTTTTTTTTGCAAGTGAGTGGCGGACTTGTCTGCTTCTTAGTTCAGTGAAAAACTTAGAATAACATTACAATTCTCTATGGTCCTACTAACAGCACACTGGCCTACAGAACATCCGCCCAACAGAGAGATGCAAGCAGAAAGGAAAAGAGGAAAAAGACAGCAATACCTTGATTTATGTGATGATTGCTTAGTAATAACATCCACATTTCTGGCATTTTCCTAAGTTTTTTATTCTTGCTTAACTACTGCTTAACCAAATAAAACACACGCTCTTGCAACATGTTCCATAAAATATGTTTGTAAGATATTTATTGCTTTATTTTCTGAATTGTGTCCATTCAGAAATGTTCAGGGATTAAAAATCAAGCAGAGAAGGATGATAAATGATATAAAGAGAGGGCACAGATGCATTTGAGACACGGGCAGAAAGCGCAGGGAAAAAGCAGGTAAAAGCAAACAAGCGTACGCACGAGAAAAGATGACATGGAAAGTGATGAGTTGTAAGTCAGCAGAGAAAGAGAAAGTAAGTGGGAGAAAAGCAGAACGAACTACCAATTTGAAAGAGACGATCAGTTCTGGCAGAGTAATCAAATCAGAAAGTCAGCAGACCTATCCTTGCCTCTCCCTTTTCATTTTCTCGTCTCTGTTCCAGTTCCTTCAGTATCATCTCCCGTCTCCCCATTGCTGAGAAATCATCTCCCCTTCTTTCTCTTTCACTAAGCTTCTTACATGTTCTGCCATAGTTTTTCTGTTCCCCACTTTCTCTTTGTTTCCTGTTTCAGGGCAATTACTTTCTTTTGTCTTCCTCTCTTTCCACAGCAATCAGGTAATGGTCAAGCCAAAGCAAGCTAACGGAGGTCAGGAAGAGTGAAGGAACCATGTAATGACTATATTTCAGTCTTTTTAGCCAAAATGTGAGCAAGTCAAAGAGATGTCATAACAAATCAATTAAAAACATGTATGACCAGGTTTAACCCTGAGGAGAGCTACAGCAGGAGAATGAAAGGTTTAGGGCTTTGAGTTGCAAAAACAGAAGTGATGTGTTTGTTCGCTGCCTTTGTTTATTATTGCAGTGTTGCTCAGAAGATTAACGGCTAAAATTCTTGATAGTTTAGGAGATGTAAAGGGTACTAATAATTAGCCTTATTAAACTAACTATATCAGAAAACATAGCTTAGACAGGTACGTCAAATCTGTCGCAAAGTTGCAGTGAAGCTTGTGTGCTTTTTTCAGTGAGAGATCAGGTGAGCATCAAGAAAGTGCTGTGTCACCTACTGCTGGCCAGATTTCTCTTTGTCAGCAGTAATTAAGTCCCTTAAGGCAGCAAACGTTGCTTCTCTGTAGCATTAGGAAAGCTAGCATCTGTAAAATTCTAGAGGGTAGAAAGAGGGGAACAAGCGAAAGGAAGGAAGAGACACTCACCTGTACGAGGAGCTCCAGCTTCCTGTCGTCCAATAGGTGGACCTGACATCGCCTCCCCTCTGTCATCTGGGAAATGGGAGAGAAAAAAAGATGTCAATGGTAGTGTTCTTTTTCACTAAGATATCAAAGGTTTTACCAGTTACAATAAAAACTATACTGTTTTCTAAATCTATAAGAACTTTTTATAATTAACTCATTTATTCTGATCAAGTTTTTACACTTTTTTCATTCCGAACTTTTCTTTCTTAGGTCATTTTTGACATCGAAGTGAAAACATTTATTGCAAATGTACCACTTGTACAGTGAACAGGCTTTATAATCTGTAGCTGTAACAGTTAATTCCAACAAATTAATCTCAGGGCACTTTACAAAAAGAATATATGAGATACAGCTCACTTGAGTCTAATTCCTTTTAATACAAACCAATTCATCAGATCCTAATCACAAGAAAAGTTCAACATAGTGAGATTTTGTGAAACAGAATTTAAAAAGCAAAAGTGAAAGATTTGTCCAATTAATGCTTTTATTTTCTACATAACATTTAGGACAGTCCATGAAAAAGTTTCCAAACTCATTTTCCTGTTTTCATACATATAGAATAGCTGAAGAATACTAAACAAAAATTCCACACTTTTCTATAATTTTCAGAACTGCACTGAAACCATTTCATAAAACATGTTAATTTATGACTGACATAAAAGTACACCATGCTTTGGACTGAGCTTGGACCTTGCCTGTCTGTGTGGTATTACACTGAAGTCAGAACACGGTTATCTCAACTAGACAATGGGCTAACAGAGACAGTGTCCTGCACACCGTTCCTCTGACATTTTTAACATTCCTCCTTGAGCAGGAACTCTATTGCCCATCAGTACACTAGCAACCATAGTCTCAAAACCAGTGAGGGAAAGTGTCCACTAACAATGCTCACAGGAGGGCTTGTTTATGTTGCTAACATGAGGTTTGCTGAAGTAAGATGCAGAAAGGAAAACATCTGTGTGCCAAGTTCAGGTGTAAACAGGTGCAGGTGATGCAGGTGCAGTGATGAGACAGTCAACTGTGGGAAACAACAAGTTAGAGCAAATATCTCACACGAGAGACAGAACGAACTCTGAAAACCTGCTAGTAAAGTTCCCACTTTGCAATGAAAGACAAACAAACCCAGGACAAAGACACAAAGTTGATTTAGGCACCGGAATACAAATGAGCAAACTCTGCCAGAGAGCTGAGCATCATAAAGTGTGTCTGAGTCTGTATCCTGCTGTTTTCAGCACATGTGGAGTTGCTCCACAATTTAACAGGAAACGTGGACCCTGAGGACCACAAACACCCCCTTACTCCTCCCAGACTTCCCCCCACATCTGGGAGATGAGAAGTTAGAGGGTGGAAGACAGTGCATGAAAAAGAAGAAGGAAAAAAAGGGGAATGGGAGAGGTCATGTTTTTAATATAAGGGATAATAATGGCTTACAGAATACAAAATCTGCAACGTAAACACAAGAGCAACCGGTTTGTAACTCTTCACCGTGAGGCCACCTGAGGCTATTGCAATTTAGTAAGGGTGTGTCACAGTTACTGTAAGAGTTTAACAAAAAAACGACCTTCCCACTTTCCCACCATTCATGTCGGCTTGTGTAAGGTGGCAAGCTGACAGTGAGATTTCACAGAGAGATGAAGACATCAGAAACAGAAGAGGGGGAGAAAATGACACAGGTATGCCTCAACACTCATCCCAGTGTGAACTCCTCAAATGACTACTGGTGTGTGAGTGCATGTGTGTGGCTTTCTACCTTCACTGCAGAGCCTGGTTTACTCTTTCCACCGATCTCCCGTGGTTTAATGGTTTAGATTGGGTGCACCTGTGCACACAGTCGGTGAACGTTTTAACTTTGTTTTGTTTGTTTGTTTGAATCTGCCCTTCTGCCTTACCCTCCTAAACTTAACACACGGTTCAGTGGAGCAAACCCCCCTAATGATTTGTTCTAATTATTTTGACATGACTCTAAAAATGCCAATTATGTCCTAAGTTGCTGAAAACAAATGGTTATATCAGGAAACGTTTTGTCTGCATTGCAGACGCAAACACATACACAAACACACACAAGTATGTACACACTCACTGGCAATCAGCTTCAAGCTTCTGGGAATACCGCAAACCTTAATATCTAGGTAACAAATCACTGCCCTGAGGCTTAAAGTAGAGACGCCAATCTGCCAGAAACAGATGCTTATTAGTTTTAAAAATTAAATTCACTTTGTGGTACTGGGCACATGATTGTGAGTTCATGTCCATCACTGAATCAAATGTAATAAAGTCTCTATGAATAGCCTGCTGTGATTAAACTAGAAAATTCGCAATATTTCAGCCATATTTAATGTGAGCCTGATAGTTCACATTCTCGTGGTCAACATGAACACTGAACAAGGCATCTTGGCACTAAAAACACTATAATGTGCTGTATATAATAGCAGCATAACAATCCAGCTTCAGAGTGCTCGTTTTTAGCTTAAAAGCAGCATGTGGTAGAAGTTACATCACTTTGCCCTGGTTTGTGAATCACGCTGCATGTAGTCCACCAACATTTCTCTCTCATTACTTGTCACGGTTGAACTGGCTAATATAGCAGACATCCTCTGGGCCTGACTCAATGGGAAGAAACGCTGTGATTAAACGGCCATGGGCGCAGACGAAACGCCATCTGAAGCACCTATTCGAAAGGTTTTCATAGTTCACTGGAGCTGACGTTAAACATAAAACGCAGACAGGCGGTTGTCAAGAGATGCGACAGCAGGAATTATTACCTTGCAAACAAACGCTCTCCCCTCTCCCTGTAGCTCCCACAGACTGAGACACCGGCACCAAAGGGGGGGAAGAAAAAAAAATTGAAAGCAAATAACCTGGAATATTAATCCCAGAAAGACACGAGTCGCGTTCCTGCCACGAAATCATCAAAAAACACTCGTTTTCCTGGCCGGCCTGAACGAGGAGGCACATCAGCATCCATGTTTGTGGCCGTTAGTTAACGTTAGCCGTCGCTGCCGCTGACTCCCTGTCAACACTACGGGCAGCGCGGTCTCACACCCGAACCAAGATAAAAAAAAAAACTACTTTACTGCGACTTGTGAAGGGGTCTTCCAAAACTACCTTCTCTCTCTCTCTCTCTCTCTCATCCCTCCTTCGGAACACACAGAGCCTCACGCTGCCTGTTGGTCTCTCCTCTCGACCAGCTCTCCCCCCCCACCGTCCCCACCCCCTCTCCTCTCCTATTCGCTACCGGCGCCGCGCGCACGGACTGAGACCGTACAGGAGACCGTACCAACGGTCAGCCAGCAGGGGGGGCACCGGAAGAAGCGGCGGCTAAAAGACGGTCTGTGTTGCTGCTTCTCTTTGCCTGTCACCGGAGCTGCTTCGAAAAAAAACAAAACAAAACACGGGAATAATGGAGACAAGATGTGGGGGCGGGGAGTGGAGGAGATGAGGGTGTGCAGCGGCTCCCAGTCATGAGAAACTGCAGACATCTATGTCTGTGCAGCATGTGTGTGTGTGTGTGTGTGTGCTTACACCCACAGACACGTGAGTCTGCACAGCATGCAAACAGTCTGCCGTTAAAACCAGTGTTAACAACGAGCCGAGATGCCTGGTTTATAAAGCACACCGCCTTAGGGTAAGTACAGGTGAGGTCCCCTGCTCTCAGGTGACAGATCACTTTACCCCATGTGTGTGTTTTGACAAATTTCCAAAAGTGTGTAACGGTGCACAGATTTGAATGGTTCAGTCCTTGCAGAGTGGTGCATCCTGTCTACACCTAAAACACACATCTTGCTTTGAGTTCTGGCCTTCAGCCCACTGCAGCCGTTGGACTGACAGTGTTTTTTCCCCTCCACCTTCTTTATTTATGTTTTTTTTTTTGGATGCCTTAAATTGGGCGCTTGTGTTCCAGCTGGGCAGCAGCCGTTAAAACCAGAAGCAGTTAAAATGACAGAATGAATCTGGTTTATGGTGCCATAAATAGAGACCAATGAGCAGGACAGAAGCATGCCTGAGCTGTCATTAACTTGTCATAATGACTCAACGTGTCTTTTCCATACATGTAAAGTCTCCTGGTGAGGCCGCATGTAAAGCATACAGCATCAGGGACTTGCTTATTTGTTTGAGTCTTCCAACTAATTTGTTTGAGCCAAACGCAGTTGCACCATATGTACAATTTTGATGTAATCTTCACCAGAAATATTGACATTGGGCAATGTGATGCAGTTAAAGTTAATGTTCTTGGCTTGAACAGTGTTCTCTCTACCAGAACATGTTCTGCAACCCCAAAAATTCAGCTTAGTTTGCAGTCAGTCACATGAGAAGTGAGGAGGTGTATCCTTTCCCCTCCTGCTGCTGGATTTTTTCTGTTTCTGGATATTTTTGGCCTCGTCCAGACACCGGAAAGTGGCCTGTCCAACTTAAACATCTCCAGATGAGTGTTTCTTTGGCTTTAAAATATACAACGGTCTCTCGTTTTTATTCCCCAGTCACATACATATCTCTGTTCATTGGAAGCTTCCTCAGATTGCTATCACAAGGACCCTGTAGTCTGAAAGCAAGAGAGACAGCAAGAAAAAAAATGAACCAAAGCAGGGACTTGGGAAATGGGGTAAGGGTGGTCATGACCAAAGAAGAGACTAAAACAAAACTATTTTTTTCTGGGCACTGAAATTACAGGAGTTTGTGAACTTTTGCTCCTGTCTAAGATGAATGTGAGTGTGGAGAGAGAGGTGGCAGATTCACAAACTTAGAGAGGAAATAAAAAGAAAGAAGTGAGGCTGAACGGAATAATGAGAAGCTCTGAATTAATGATCCACTCTGTTCAAAGTTTGTGCCTCTTTAGTATTTCTGCTCACCTTTCCATGACCTGCTGAGAATATTGCCAAGAAACACAAGGTGAGGAACTTAGATGTCACTTATCTGGACTCTGGCTTTGTTATGAAACCAATATGTTTCTGTTCTGGGCTGTAATAAGACACTGATCTGATATATTTCAACAAAGCAGTGGCTTATGAGTGGAAAGATCTGAGTGGTTTTAAAGCGATAGTTCAGATCTTTTGAAGTGAGTTATTTTCAAAATATCATAAACAAGCATTAACCTGTTGTAGCTAGCTCTTTAAATGCCCTTAATTTGGAGAAATAGAGTTAAATTAATGAACTAGCAGCTAATGTTAGCTAAAATAGGTCATACCAAATTGCACTGGTATGACCTATTACGAAATATTTGAGACTGAAGTTATTTTAAGACAGCAGCAATCCACTTTGGTCTTGGCCCCACTCAGGCTAGTTGTTAGTATGTATTTCTTCAAGCTTAGGCCATTCAAAGAGCTATCTACAACATGTAAGATATTAAATGTTCATAATCTTTCCACAGAACTCCACTTCATCTCTTTCACAATGAGTTTGTGTTAGAGCTGGGGTTTTGGGGTCAGACAACATGGCTGGATTGTCTGAGCTGGAAAAGGTAACCTACACTGTGATATAAACACAGCTGAACGTTTAATTGAAGCAAGATGGAGAATCTATTTAACCCCATCTGTGGGACGCTGCGGTAGGCATTTAGGACTGACATCCACTCTCTATGCTCTCTGTGTTGCTCTGCCTCCCGTTGTCTACTTCCATATTTACGGAGACTACATGAAGACACTTTTGAAACTCGTTACACTCTGAGTTAGCATTGTTTGACACAAGCAGCTTCGTGATGATTTAAGATGCTGAAATCATTATATCTGAAGACGCTTTATGACTCGCCTGTAACTTTAATGTAACAGCACCTATGTAAGGCACATAAAACCCTCAATGGGCTACAGCTTCAGTGCAGTTTGATGGAAGTGTAAAAGCCAAATGGACAATCAAAAGCAGGGCAAAATTGCATCTTTTTTCACCACCTAGAATTGATGGTATAGTGGTAGAGTAAGACGGAGCAGGGAGGGTCAGGGAAAGGCAGCCAGGAATGTCTAGAGAAACGACTGATCTGTTTTGTTTGCTCAAGTGTGTATGTGTGTGAGTGTGTGTCCATGTCTGATTATATATGTGTGTGTGTGTCTTTGAGCTCCACCCTCTCTGCCCATGAGTGACTTTTTGGACTGAAATGTGGTTCCAGTTAGGCCGTTTTTAAAATCAGAAACATACTGGCACTTCAAACAAACTGGAGATATTTCTGTAGTCAGCTCTGCTTTGTTCTCAATTTACTATAAACCTCCATTCCCAGACTTTTACACACACGCCACTCCCCCATACACACACACACAAAACTTTCCTCTTTCTTTTATTGGAATCATAACTGACAGATGGAAACTATTCTGAATTTCAAAAACTAAATAGACATTTTTACCTGGAGCACTGCTGTGAGTTCTTAAAGCACACTCAGTGAACATATCAAGAATTTTTATTTTATAGATATTGTGTGATCTATACTCTGAGCTGTGCTGAATCATATAAATCTATATAAGACTTGACATCTCAGCTGAGGCTTTGCACTAAGAAGAGCCTCAGTGACTGTGAAAAAAAAGCAACTTGCTAATAATAGTAAAAAGTACCAGTTCGAAATGAACACATATGATTATTGCTTTGTAGTTTTATGGCAGTGGTTCCCAGAATTTCAACTTTTGACCCACAAAATAAAAGTGGAAAAGACCTGTGACCCCAACTATTGCTAGTTGAAGTATACAAAAAAAGCCATTTAACAAAAACCTCATAACCTATTTTATTATTTTTATCCATTTGTGGTCACTGTTTAAATTTTTTATGACAAATAAGGCTAAATATGCTTGTGACAGCCATTTTTTACATTAATTTGATTCCTGTAGACCTTCTCAGGACCCCACACATGGTGTTTCAAAACCCACACTGGGATACTGACTCCAACTTTGGGTCTCATTGTCCTAAAGTAAATATGAATATACAGTATCTTGTAGTCAAAACATTTGGTGATTTATTGTGTTTTTCCTGTTTGCCTGCTTGTTTAAAATTCATTTCTTCAGTCTTGGAGACTCTGCATAAGATGTTCACACCAATTGTTTTTTATTCCATTTATAATTATTTTGTTCTGTAACTCCAAATTGTTGCTTAGATTTCAGTCAGTTAGTTACTCTTTTCAGGTCCACATTATCTCTGCACTTGCTGCTGGTGTTCTTTTCTGCTCTCTCTTCTTCTCCTTTTACATACTTTAACTTTGCTTTTGCTCTGGTTTTGATGTAAAAACTTTAGCTAAAAACAGCAACAATAACATGTGCAAAAACACTCATATAGAGCATAAAGTTATCCAAAGTGTATAGCATTTTTGAACAAGACCATTGCAATTGTCTTCTGAGATTACATCCAATCCAATGAAATACCTCTGTGAGCACACTCTGATGACACAGCGCCACAGTGTGTCTGCTTCAGTACACATCACAACTCTGAGAAGAGTGCATATGCCGAGTCTTGCATGCAGTTGCAGTTTGAAAGATATTGCACATGTTGACCAGCCATGTCTCATAAAAAAGTCTCTGTAGCACACGATTCTCTTTGCATCTGTATCTGCTCTTGTTCTCAGTCTCTGTCCTCTGTCCTTCTCCTGCTCTGACACTGATTAGGCATTCTTTAAGCTCCAGCACAAATGAATGTTTGGGTTGATAAATGCACTATGTGTATTGTAAAATGTTTGGCATATATCTGTTTTTTTGGTTTTGATGACATGGTGCTGACCTAGTAACGTCAGAACAAAGGTATGGGGGTAAAGAAGTCTGCAGCCAGACTAAGAAAGGGGAGCCCTGGGTTTCAGGATGAATAGGTACCAGTGATGTCATGTCTTCGGGTCTTTTATCTAAATGAAACACAGTCTTGGTGATTGTGAGGAGGCTGATCTACCAGGATGTGGACTGGCTGTGTGAGTCATTCACAAGGGAAGGATCTTTTACCCCTACACCTCCTCTCCTCATCTATAATTCACACAGTGAGAAATCACAGTGGACCCAAGTGACCCGGTGTTCACTGATACCGCTGGAAATGCACGCAGTGACACAGCGTGACTTAGAAGGAGGTGTTTGATTCGGCTCTGCTAATAGCATAAATGGGTGCTTCTCTTTTAGCTTGTGAACTCATTGAACTTTGATTGGTAAATCTTCCAGCTTGACCTATCCTGCTCTCCAGCCTCTTCTGTCTTTGTTTTTGCTTCATCGTATGCAAATAAACAGCAAACCACACACACACACACACACACACACACACACACACACTCACACTGGGACACAGAGCTTGTGGCATAAATTCAAGGGCACTGAGTGAAGCAGAGCAGTTGAACTGCAGTGGCCTTTATCCCCTGTCCTGTGACTGAAGAGAATACCAAACAGTCTAATCGTTTATCTTCCTGAATATTGAACAGAGCTGTCTGCAAACTCCTATACAAAAGTGTGTGTGAAGAATGTGTCACAGTTCTAATATATTCTACTTGCCTATTAAACATGTACCCAGAGACCAGAACAGCAGGGGATAGAAGCAAAAAAACATCCCAATCCTCAATGTTCTTTGCTGATTTTGCCATTATGTGTGTGTATGTGGGCACACACACTCCAGGTTAATTAGGGAGACAACCAATACCAGTGTCAATGCATTGGCTTTACAGGACCTCCTTGAGCTTCCACCTACATAATAGCTCTTGGATTTTGAAACTATTTACTTCTTTAGCTGAGTGGTATGAAAGTAATCATCACTGTCACACACACACACAGACACAATCGTCTGTATTTGAATGTGAATATCTGAGCATTTTTATGGGGCGCCGTTTGTAAAGGAGCTTGTGCTAAAAATTCATGCCTAAATTTTGTCACATTTAGCTTCTGCTAAAAATTCATGCCTAAATTTTGTCACATTTAGCTTCAAACACTGTTTAAAAATGTAGTGTTGATTTTCTGATGTCACTTTTTACAACATTTAGCTAGTTACATGTAATTGTTACAGCTACATACTAAATATAAATCTAAATGCTAAATGTTAAATCTAAATGTTAAATGTTAAATCTAAATGTTGTAAAAAGTGACATCAGAAAATCAACACTACATTTTTAAACAGTGTTTGAAGCTAAATGTGACAAAATTTAGGCATGAATTTTTAGCAGAAGCTAAATGTGACAAAATTTAGGCATGAATTTTTAGCAGAAGCTAAATGTGACAAAATTTAGGCATGAATTTTTAGCAGAAGCTAAATGTGACAAAATTTAGGCATGAATTTTTAGCAGAAGCTAAATGTGACAAAATTTAGGCATGAATTTTTAGCAGAAGCTAAATGTGACAAAATTTAGGCATGAATTTTTAGCACAAGCTCCTTTACAAACGGCGCCCCATACATTTTAATTATATTGTGCTTTACCCCTAACATCAAAATAATTTAAAGTTTTCTCGCAACAGTACATTTTCTATATGAAAGTTTTGCTAAGGTTTTGAGTTATTCCTTAATTTTTTAATATTTTGCATTCAAGGTGTCAGACTTTCTCATAGTCTTTCAAAGAGGTCATAATCAGTAGCTTTTCAAAATCTCTGAAGCTCTTTCAAAGTTTTTCTTTGGCACTGCTTTTTAGCCTTTTTTTGTGAAATACAGTACCTGACCATTCTCTGAGGAATGTTTTTTTTTTTGTTGTTGTTTATTAAGCCACTTAACTTTGACCTGGGAATCATTCAGGCATGAAAGAGCTTCTAAACTCAATGGATGATCCAGTGCTGTGTGGACTGATAAGATACATCTTTACAAAAAATCTCTCACAAAGGCACGAAATGTTCCAGATTCTTTAGCTGAATCTATAGAAAATACCATAAATAGCACAATTTGACATACATGAAATAATATTAAAGTACCAACTCATTGATTTTCAAAAAGTTATTAGCTGAAAACCTGCTTTCCAGAAGATGATCAACCGAAGGCTGATGCATCTTTCAAGTCAAGTCCTATTTCTTAAAGACATTGATTTCAGCTGTTTGTTCACTAGAGACAGTTCTTTGTAGGCCTGACATTTCTTTTCTCAACCATTTGTCTTTCTTATTTTTAAGCACACAATAAAGTGCAGGTACATAGACAGGACAGAAAATTAATGTAAAAGCAGGCAAAGTTGAAAGAAAAACTTTTAAAGACCTTCAAAAAGCTTGAAGAACTATTGATTAATACAGTGTCAATAGATTACAAGAAAGTCTGGCTTCTTGGAAGCAAAGTGTAAATGCATTTTAGGTTATTTAAAACATTTGCACAGTACTGTCTACTGTGGAAGAAATGTAGGGCATCAAGAAGAGAAGGCACTGTTGCACAGAGTTTAAAACTGTAGACAAAGATACAACTCAAGGGTATAAACTCAAAGTTAAAAGGCATGGAGTGAAGACTTTCCTCACAAAGTGATTTAAACCAGTTGATGACAGTTTCACAATACCAAGATGGAAACCAGATAAAAACCCTTTGGTCTACAAAGTCGATATGCACTTGAGATTTTTACAAAAACAGAATCCCATCCATTCCCATCCTTCCCCTCCCCCCACCCACTACACCCCACTTCACTTTTTTTAGCTTCCCCTCAGGCTATATGGGCTCAGGTGACGTAACAAGGGTGTACGTGTGCGATTGGTACAGTTACAAGTATTCAGAGGGGAAGCACAAACAAATGCTTCAGCAGTGAAACAAAGAGGCGAAGAATTCACAGAGGGAGTGTCTGAAGAGGGTAAAAGAAGACGGCCAGAACAAAAATGAATGAGACAAATAAAAGAGACAAAAGAATAAATATTAATGATAAACAGAAGCAGGGAGAGTTATGAAGTGGCAACAAAGTGCAGACTGAGACATTTCCCCATCTTTCCTTAGGATTTAGTTTGAAGTATTGACAAACAGCGGAACGAAAAAGAACTATTATCCTTTTAGCCTGTCTGGTTGCCTTCCACGGTGCTCTGCAGTGGGGATTTATCAATCCATAGCTTTAGTTTGTTGTGACTGGACTCCATTACTACACGCGTGATTTCTCTGGGCTAAGGTAATGAAAAATGACCCAGCTCATCTGCAGGGAGAGGCCTTTGGCAGCTGCGCATGTTCTCTGTGTGAGTGTGGGCGCAATTCCTCTCGTCCAAAGGGAATCCCGTGAAAGGTATTGAATGTCTTCCATTTGGCCAATTGGCCTCAAGGAGAGCCAGAATCTGAATGTAGTAGATGGAAAGCTTTAGCTTAATAAATAAAAGGACGTAATCAATCAGAAAGTTGCCAGAGTTACAGATGAAAAGTGGATTTTTTTTTTCTGTTAAGCTATGGAATTCTTGTGAAAATGATTTGGTTTTTTTTTTTGTGTCTTACGACTACCAAAATTGTATATATTCACACAGTTTGAGGGCATTACATTTATTATTACAAAATGTTAACTTACATGTTATAGCTGTCATACATTATACCATGCAAAAATGTACAAGCTAAAACACAGTGGCTGACTAGATCAGAAATCAAATATAAAAGCTTCACTTTGTCCAAACATTCAGCTTTATTTAATTTACAGTCTGTTAGTGATTGTTAAAATTTTCCCTCAGGTAAAAACATTATATTTCATGACCTAATTTAATTACAATATTGTAAACCCTTATATATTAAACACACATAGACTCAGTGTTAGAGAATGTAATGTCCTTACAAATAGAGGATCTGAAAGTCCCTTGGAGGGATTTCCTCAGATATTTACCAGATTCCCGTCGTAATCCTCTAGGATTACCATTCTACACTAAGGCCCTAACCTCTGAACTTAAAACATTATAAAGCTCTTACATCCCCAACGCTAATGCCACGGTTAAACCCATCAGTTCACTCAACAGAAGAGGACCACCTCCAAAAACCTTGTATCATACCCACTATGGCCACGATTCAGACACACTTAGAGGATTTAAAGGGATGTCTGCCAGATTTATCAAGTAGGCTGCTCAGCCTGACCCAGTGTACAGTAAACCAGATATTACAAACCCTCTGTTTTAGTTAAAACATGACTACACTCCAACATGGCTGCTTGTGAAATACTGGAATTAACAGTGACGGCTATGAATTGAATAGGAAACACAATTGGTAATACTTATGTAATCATTTAAAAATTTTCTGTTTTCACTTTGATGGTATGATGCAGGGCAAGATTTCTATTCTGGCCTTACAAAATGTGAGTGTCTAAATCAGGGGTGCCAGTTACACAGGGGGTCAAGATTAAATGCTTGGACCGAGATTTTTTTTTTTAAAATAAAAACTAAATAAAATATGTGCTTCTTATGATTTTGTCTCTAAGTTTTCTGTGAGGATCTGGGTTTGGCTCCGCCTTTTGGGCGGCGCTACTAACCATTACTCCACAGGTGTTCCAGTTTCCACTGACGAGACCATCTAGTACTTAAGCAGCAGGCTGAGATCAGATCTTCGCTGGAGCATCGAACCTTTTGGGTTAGATTCTCCGCCTCAGCGTCTAACCCTGATTCTTGCTCTTAGTGTTAACTTCGTTCTTTGTTTTGCCTACGTTCTAGGTTTTTGCCACGACACGACTACGGAGATTAAGGACTACTTACCTGGGACCACGTCGATACTCACCTACTGGAACTGGCTCGTTACTCCTGGAACTCTGGAACCTCTCCTCCTCTCTTCGGCGCTGAATTCATCTCCTGGACCTGTAAGCAAATAAGAAACGTTACTGGCACCACCTAGCAAATAACCTGGATCAAGACTCGTACCCGAGACTCACCCAGCTCTCCTTCTCTTTCAGACACCTCCGGATACCGCCCACTGTACATAGCTTGCACTTTGTAAATA
>NC_051440.1:17114658-17138582 GCF_001649575.2 Kryptolebias marmoratus | reverse complement strand
GGAGATTAAGGACTACTTACCTGGGACCACGTCGATACTCACCTACTGGAACTGGCTCGTTACTCCTGGAACTCTGGAACCTCTCCTCCTCTCTTCGGCGCTGAATTCATCTCCTGGACCTGTAAGCAAATAAGAAACGTTACTGGCACCACCTAGCAAATAACCTGGATCAAGACTCGTACCCGAGACTCACCCAGCTCTCCTTCTCTTTCAGACACCTCCGGATACCGCCCACTGTACATAGCTTGCACTTTGTAAATAAATTCACTTACCGTTATTTTCGTCTCCGTGTTTTGGTCTTGGTTCCGCTCTCTCTGGACAGATTCCCCTGAGTTATGACATTTTCACATATTTATAGAAAAAACATTTTATCACAAGGCACCAAAACCTAAAAAAAAATTAAAATAAAATTCCAAACATACTGCTACAAACATTTTAAGAGAACAAAAACAGCAAAACAAATCCATATAAATTAGAGCTGGCACTCTGTGGCTCTGATATGCTCTCACATCTTTTCTTAACTGCACGTTGATTAGCTTTTGGGTTTCAGTGCATTATGGGACATGTAGTATTAATGGTTTATGTACTGTACACTCACAGGCAAGGTTTAATATAAAATATGATCTTTGCCAGCCATAATTGTCACATGACCTGAATCTGACCCGCAGACCTTAATTTGGTGCATGTGAAGTAAACACCTAATTAAGCATGAGATCATCTTATTGAGTAGTGTGACATATTCGAGTTTGGTGAGGTTAAGAAGCTTAAAATACACAGCCATTGCGCTCCATGTATAGAGGAGGGATGTTGTAACTTTAATATTTAATGCAGCAAAGCTTTAAATCACCAGATGACTCATAAAGCACATTTATATTAGCAAAAATGTTGACAGATTAAACTTTAATCATGACTTTTACATTTATTTTGGCAACAAAACATTAAATTACATTTTAACTGATGAGGAATCTCTACAGGAGCCTCATTCAGTACGTTCAGATGCCAACAAAGCCTTAGCCCCTCTAGCTTTTCCTCTTTCACACACTCACAATTACGCTCACATACCAAACATTTGATAAACCTGGGAATGGAGCAGTGGAAATGCTTTCCAGATGAACTATGCAAATAAGACCAAATCTCCAGGGAGACACCGTTAAACGACTTTAACCACAAACACAGGCTAAGGGGAGGGGGGCGGGTATGTGAGAGCCTATGCAGGGATATCAAACACAAACATGCCTCAAGGTGGCTGCCAACAAATTAGAAAATTACAAAAAAAATAAATAAACAAAGTAAAGGACTATTTTTTGGCGAAAAGGGCCTCCTGTCCTTCCCCTCAGAAAAGTTCCCACTGTTGGTTCTGGGAAAGAAATTCTCACATTCAGATCATAACTCTGGCAGTGAGAATAAAGGTTGCTGACAGACGGCAGTAATGATTAAAATCCCTCAGTAGGAAGTCACAAGTTCAACTTCATTCTCCATCCAACGGTTACTTGGATGGAAAGCGGGGGGAAAAAACGGAAGGTTGGGAATTAGCAAAAACACACAGATTTCCCATTCTGAGTATTTGCCTACATGTCATCAAGTTATTGGCCTCTGTTTCAGTGGAATGTGAGAACAAAGGGATGATAAAGTGAACATGAGAAGCAGATGGGCTGAATAAAAATAAGAGAGTACAGTCGTGACCTGATTCAAAAAAGCTGCTGGTTAAAACCATACTTTGAAAAATCCACTTGTTTAAAAACAACACATTATGACTGAAGGCCCATAACTTACAGGACCACAAACAAAGAGAACTAACCGAACAGTTACAAATGAGCTGAGTCCGTGACACAAGAAGGATTACGCAGTTTGGATGTTTTACATTGTGTCTTTTCTTTGTATCATAATGGTGCTCTTCAGTGGGATAAGGAATATGATTTAAGACAGATGGTCTCACAGGGAAAACCAGACCAGATGAGTAGGAATAAACTGGTCTGGTTTTCAATCGTACACAAGATGCAGGGCGGCAAACAAGTTAACACAGCAGCAAGACCTAATACATATGCATGATAGATGGGACATGATGTAAGATTTTAAATATGTATAAAACTTTTCTGACGGGTAACGTTGCTAGGAAACAGTTGAGATCTAAGTTTATTTGGCCTCCAGGAAAACCAGCTTCCTGCCTGCTCCTGTTATTAACAAGTGCTGTGACAGGAAATAAATGAGTCTTACTAGGATGTTTACCTTGTCAAGTCTCAAAAAAAAGACCTAGAGGGATGCTAAACACACTTGGCTTTGCTCACAAGTCACTTCTGCTTCTCGAGAACAAAATAAAGGCAGGCAATAACTTTTGATAGTTGCGTTTAAAATGATGCAAGTCAACATGATTTTTTTAGCAAGCCAAGGGAAGCCCAACCACCTGTGTTTGCTGTGGCCTTTGCAGTTGCAGGATATCCTTCCTTTGGAATGGGATGGGGAGTGATAGGAAGGGGAGGGGGAGAAACTGAGAAAAAGAAACAATGTACACAGCTGAAATCGATATGAGTGGAAAGCAACATGAGAAATGACAAATAATCACCCAGAGACACTGTCTCTCACAAGCACAGCAGAGTGCTGCCCCCACACGCCTGCTGGTTCTAACCCTGTTTACAGGGTCACAACACAAGAGGAAAACGTGTGACTGGAGGCTGTTGAGTCAATATTACTCAGTCTGATGTATAAAAGTGTGAACACACGGCTGCATTCTCTTATAAGGCAAAGAAGTGCACGTGTGTGTGAGCAAATAACGTTTCATGAATGCTGCATTGTGCTGGTTAGTGTAGCACAACAGCTTTATCAGACAGGCTGCTGCTTCTCACAACACGCAAAGAACTGCGAGCGGAAAGTCATCACATTCACACACACTATGTGTCACACACTACTGTGGAGTAGGGTAAAATATGTGGGCTAGGGATATGAGCGAGACTATTTGGCTGCTGGTGATGGATTCTTTTGCCAGAGTTGAAAAAAGTGAAGTAATTTGAGTGGGAAAAGCAAAAATAGAAAGTCTGCAGCAGAGCAGATTAGGTCCAAACACTGAGATGGAAATGTTCTGTTATGTTGTAGGGGAGGACAAGTGAAAAAGAGGTTGGGAAACTGTAGAGAAAATGAAAAAAAGACTGACAAAATGTGTAGAGACAGTTAACTCCTTCTCTCTTCACATCAGTCGTGCACTTTTGCGTGTGTCACTCGTGTGAGTCTGTGTTTCTCATTAAAGAAAACCATCAGCACACTAAGGCAGGGATATCCCCATCCTCCTGCCTGACACGGTGGACCTCAGCTTCTCTGCCTTTGCAGCCACCTCCACCTTGGACCATTCCTCTCTGTATTGTTTACAGCCCATCAAAACACATGTCTGCAGGATGTTTGAGGAAAAGTGTTGTGAAAAGTTCGCTTCAGTGCAACCTCTGTTAGATGCATTTGTCTCTGAAACAGGAGGGGTTCTAAGGATGGCGTGGTATAATTTTCAGCTTCCTCTGATTGTGTTCCCCTCCCTCAGGATGCTTAATCTTAAGAGCTACATGAGACCACATTTAAAGACAAAAGTTAGAATAACATCTAAGCTTATTTCTCTCTTGAGAATGAAAGAGGAATATGAGCAAAAAGGCAGGAAAACATAATGTGTGTGCGTGTGTGTGCGTGTGTGCATTTATGTACTGATAGAAAGATAAACCCAGCAGAATCTCTCTATGAGCCTGTTGGGTTTGTTCTGGTGCTGACAGCTGCATACAGGGCACACGGGGTGCCTGCAGAATACTAATAGCTTCATGAAAGACTTCAGCACCGAATCAGACACATTGAAGTGAATACTGATCAACCATTTTGCTGAATCACAGCTTGAAAGACAAAAACCACAAAAGACTTTGTCACTGCTAAAATGCAATCAAATGCAAGTCATATACACTGAGGAATTAAAGCAAATTGGCACATTAGGTTCGTCAAAAGTTTCTAAAGAGCTGACAAAAAGAGAACAACACTGCAAAATAGTATATGTTTTTTTGTTTTTTGGTAAATATCCACCATTTGGAGCATAGTTCCACTTACCAGCTTAACTGCTTAGTTACAGGCTGGCAGTACAACTTCCTGTTATTCTTTGTTCCAACCACTAAGACCAAAAAAAAAAAAAAAAAAACAGTGGCAGCTAAAAACAAAAAGAATTCTCTGCTGCAGATTAAAAAGGCTGAAAAAAATCTAACCTAATTCTGTCTTTTGTGCTTAATGAAACAAATCAGTCAAGTTTAACCCTGCTCTTGTTTTTGGTCATACAGCCTATTTCTTGAAGGGCATACCTGGCCTGCAGTACATCATCTGCTCCCTCCGTTGCTCTCTCGTTCAGCCTCAAGCCTTGACACTCAGATATGAAATGTCCTTTATAAACAACATTTTTTTTTTCTCCCTGATGGGACAGCAAGTAAGTACACAATATGTGGGAGCAAATGTAATTCAGGCTTTATCATATGCACATCTATTCATATTTTCACTGTTTTGAGTATCTGGAGGCCTACCTGGTACAAAGGTCTTGAAACACACCTGTTTGTGTGCAAGAGATGCAGAGGCCCAGGAAGGTTCCTGGAGTGCACACAAAGGCGTCGGATGGCTGTGGAGCCAAGAGTCCACAGCAGACCCCACCGAGGACAGACCACCTCATCCAGACCCATCAGGATCGCATCCATTTCTGCACCAACTAACTCAGCTTGATTTGAATTCAGTGAGCCAACCAGTTATCACGTTCAGAAAGCTTTTTTCTTACTGGTGAACAACAAAGGGGAAGAATCCACAAAGGCCCAGGTAATAAAATAAGTGTATGATTAGCCTTTAATTGTCCTTGTGGTATCCACTTAGCTCCAGTAGATAATATTCAAGCCATCCCTGGAGAAAAATCTCTCTGTCTTCTGTCTCAGTGGCATTCACCGGTCTGATGCCTCCTCAAGGTCAAACTCATCCAGTCCTTCTGTCCCAGTCTCACACAGCTAATGCTGAGTTTCTCACTCCTCTTCCTCCTCTAGTCCACTCTTCTTTCTTCACTCTGAAGCAACACAGCCTCTGTTCCCTGGCCTCACATGCCACAAACACAAACATTCCCACTAAGGAAATGCAGCTGGTCACTCAGTTTCTCTGACTGGCACTTGGTTTTAAAGTGATATGCACTCTTGTACAGAGGAGAGAAACCAGTCGTCTCACTTTCTCCTCTCAGAGTGTCAGTTTCTGGGCAAAAGGGATATCCTTACAAGCTGAACACCTCTTCCACGCCTGCCCAGACCGAACCCTATTTGCATGTTTATAACTCACAGCCAAGGAACATTCATGTTCAGAGACATTTTACACAAGTTTGGATGCTTGTGTGTATTTATAAAAACTGAATTACAGTGAATAAACACAAACATTGTCATCTGGTCTCAAAAGGATGAGTTTTTCACTGCCCGACGGCGCTGGGACTTTAGCCAAAATATTTTTAAAAAGTACACATTTTTCCTTTCAGCCAATGTTCCCAGGCTTGACTGTCCCAATCTGACCTAGAAAATTCTCAGGGAAAAAAAAAACTTGAATAAACAACCTTTTTATCCATTTATCAGATAGATAGCATTTATTGTCATCGAACAGAATTCAACGAAATTTCCACCGCAGCTCCCGTGCAAGAGGTCAAATATATACAGTATAAATAAGCAAACACACAATAATAATAATATCAATATATACAACTAAATTAACTAAAGGCACTCAACAATACCAAAGAAGTAGCAGCAGGTCCAATTATGGCAAAGTACAGATAATGTAACAGTGCAAAGTGCAGAACAATATGGCTGTGTGGTGGTGGAGAATATGTATGTGTGACTGCGAGGTTATGATATATGTTGGAGGGGGGGACGGCAGGGAGTAATGGCTCTGACGGCTGTGGGGAAGAAACTGTTTCTCAATCTATTTGTTGTAGTCCGTATATTTCTGTACCGCTTGCCCGATGGCAGCGGCACGAACAGTCTGTGACCCGGGTGGCTGGAATCCATCGCTATGGATCCAGCTCTCTTCTTGACCCGGTCTGTGTAAATAGAGTCCAGGTCTGGGAGGGGGCATCCCACAATGCCTTGTGCTGTTCTCACCACCCGTGTAAGTTGTTTCCTCTCCAGTGCTGTGCAGCTACCATACCACACAGTCATGTTGAGGCAGAGGATGCTCTCAATCATCGCCCTGTAAAAGTTCACGAGCAGCCGTGAGGAAAGTCCAGCCCGTCTCAGTTTCCTGAGGAAGAAGAGCCTTTGTTGTGTTTTCTTCACCAGGTGGGAGGTGTTTGTGTTCCAGGAGAAGTCAGACGTGATGTGGAGGCCCAGGAACTTGATGTTGTCCACACGTTCCACCACTTCTCCATCTATGAGAAGGGGAGTGTGAGCCGACCTCCTGGACCTTCTGTAATCCACAATGACCTCCTTGGTCTTCCCTGTGTTCAGCACCAAGTTGTTGGCTGAACACCACTGAGTGAGCTGCAGAATCTCATCTCTGTAGTGGGTCTCGTTGTTGTCTGAAATGAGACCCACTACTGTTGTATCGTCCGCGTACTTCACGACTGTGTTTGTGGGGTGGATGGCCACGCAGTCGTGTGTAAACAGGGTGAAGAGAGCTGGGCTGAGCACACAGCCCTGCGGCATGCCTGTGTTAAGGACCAGTGGAGACGATGTTGAGCCACTTATTCTCACCACCTGGTGCCTGTTGGTGAGGAAGTCTCTGATCCAATGACACAGTGAAGCGGGCAGCCCCACCTCAAGTAGCTTCAGCACCAGCTTGTCTGGAATGACGGTGTTAAATGCTGAGCTGAAGTCTACAAATAGCATCCTGACGTAAGTGTTGGGATGCTGCAGATGGGTCAGGGCTGTGTGCAGAGTGATGGAGACAGCATCCTCTGTTGACCGGTTCGCTCTGTAGGCGAACTGAAGGCTGTCCAGGTTTGTGGGGATGAAGTCTCTGATGTACCTCAGAAGAATCCTCTCAAAGCACTTCATGATCACCGGGGTCAGAGCGACGGGCCGGTAATCGTTCAGGCTGGTGATGGACCTCTTCTTCGGTACAGGGATGATGGTGGAAGACTTGAGGCACTGAGGAACCATGGCGAGCTGCAGGGACAGATTGAAAATGTCCAGAAACACTCCTGCCAGCTGGTCGGCGCAGGTTTTCAGCGTCTGGCCTGACACCTTGTCCGGTCCTGGTCAAGCTTTGTTCAAAATGTGTAACAAAATATTAACATATTTAATTAATTTAAATGTACTGATAGAAATCCATGCTTGATATTGTTATTCATTTGCCTTCATACAGTATATAACAATGGCCACATGGAGGCAATACAAACCCCATATACAGTACCGGCTGTGCACAGCCATCAGCGCCTGTGTGTAATTTTTTTTTTTTGTCGGTCTGTTGTAAATGCTTCCGAATGGTGCAGCTAAAACAACACAAATTGAATAATAAATGTCATCTTTTCCCCCAAGGAATATAAACTACAGTATTTTTAAAGCAGAGTAAATTCTTTGTGATCTTCTGGGATTTTTTTTAAAATGTCACTCGCAATATTTAAAATGAAAAACAAGAAAAAGCAGAATGCTTTGTCTTGTAAAAGAAAGGTCTTTTGTCAGACACACTTGATCAATAGAAAATTCAATAAATCGGCACTGAACTGTAATTCTTTAACCTTCCACAAAACTCAGTCTGACTGTGGGTTGTTTAAATGGGATTTTATAGACATCTTTGATTCATTATGAGGTTTATCAGTGCAATAAGATACTTCTTATCTGCAGAGTTGGTGTCTTGTGTGAGGTAGTGTGCAAACAAACTGCTTTAAGATGCCTATAATCATTTGATTGTTAATGGAAATTTAAATAAATTTAAAAAAAAAAGCCTCATTTCCCCCTGTAAATCAGCAATGCATTTTAAACATTTCACAAAGATCCATACTAGCAGGGATCAAATAAACTTTTTAAGTCATCCTTCTCTCTCAGGACCTCTTCTCGTTCTCTCACTGTGTCTTGAGAAACCCATGAGGAATGTGCGCTGTTCCTACGGTGTGAATTTTCCAAAATGAAACCGGGTTGGACTGGAGATGCTCAACCCCTCAGCAACTGTAATTTATAACGGGGGTGTAAATATTTGCTGTGGTAAGGAGGGAGGCGAGAGGTTGGGTATGACAGTGCTCTGTTCCCATGATTCTACATGTTTGCAGTGTCCCGCTGAATCCTGGGAAAGGTCAGGCCAGCGCTGTGATTTAAACAGACATGACCAGAGTGTCAGCTGGCTGGCCATTACCACAGTAACAAGATGGGGAGGAGAAGACTCGGAACTTTATGTTCAGCACTGTGGTGGACAGTTTTAAAAAAAATGCACTTAGGCAGATACTATTGATGACAGATAAACTCCAAACGTGTACGCACAGTTGTGAGGTCACTCCAGACTTGACACAAACAGGACAGAGGAGGCGAAAACTCTCTCTCTGTAATCTCTAACTTTCTCTCTCTCATGCTGCCCCTTTAATCTCTCCCTCTCATCTCTCTCTATCTCCCAATCTTCCTCCTGCTCTCTGATCTTCACTCAGGCATGATATACTGGAGCGCAGGCGAGTCAGACGAGGAGAAAGGAGGAGAGCGGTAGAGGGAAATGGGTCACACATGCACAGTTAATTCAGGAGAACATTCTCAGCTGAGGCTAGATAAATTCCCTGAAACCGTTGTTTCTCTTTGAATGGAACAATAAACCTGGCTTTTAAGCTCGTTTGAGTTAAATTTTTATCATAGATGTGTTTTCAAGCTGCTGTGACAGAAAGAAAGATTGTGAGTGGCATAAGTGTGTAGAGCCAGGCCGAAATTCAATTCCAATCAGTCGGCTTTAATGTGATTGTATTAGAAGTGCAAGCAGGAAAATCAATGACATAATACAATGTAGCTGAAGACAAGCATGACAGCAGGGAGACTTTCTCTTGGTCATGAGCTTCACTTTGCAACAAATCAAACAAGAAACACTCTGCATGTGAGCAAAGAACAACACGCGTTTGACAGCATTAATCCTTGGAAGTATCGGGACTCTCTCAAATGTAGAAGATGACCCAGTTCTTGTGTTTTATTCTGTATTATATTACACACATGCACAGAAGGGGGATTCACTCAAGAAAACAGGGATGCACGCAAACTCTCTCATGAGCTAATCATTCTCTCCAGTTTGCCTTGCAGATAAATATTAATGAGGATTACCATATTACTGCAGTACACCCACAGGAAAACAAGAGACTGCATCTCTTTCTAACGCTTTCGCGCTTTCTTTTTGTCACTCATTCAGACACGCACACACACATTTCTGCTGGTTCTGCCATCTTCGAGAAAGTCTCAACAATCTCCCACCTCTTCTTTTTGTTTTTCTTACACTGTCACCGCAGGACTGACACACAAATTTGTGCCATACACACACACACATTTGTGTCATACACACACATGAGCTATGAATAAACTCCTTCATATAAGTGATTCACAGACAGACAGTGCCTCTGTTCTCATTGAGACACGCTATCTTCGTGCAACAAAGGACGCAGATTGTGCTTGGATATTTAAAGAACATTTCGGGGTCTCCACTTCCTGTTTTAGGGGGAGATAGAATTCAGATTCTTTCCCATCAGCCCACACTCCTCTTCCTCCCGTTTTTTTTTTTCTCCATCCTGTCTTTCTGCGTCTTTAGAGAATCCCATGCTGTCATTTCTGAGAAGAGAGAAGCAGAGATAATGAAGAAACCATTCTGGGCTCTGCGTGAAGGTGGCAGCGGATGGAAAGGCGCAAACACAAAGACAGACATCATTCGTCCATCTATCCGTCTTTTCATCCATCCAATGGGAGATATTTTGGCAGTGGATACAAAAGTCCAATCTCACCATAGCTACCCTGCTAACAGTCTGTCTCTACAGAGAAAACACATTATCGGCAACTCACTGCCTTCTGCCTGCACCCGCAGCCAGTAGGTGATCATCTCCTCATTTGATCGTGCAGCGTTTAGATTTACTTTGAACTTGCACGCAGCTGTGTCATGAGCCTATAGGTCCGCGGGTTGGTTTTGGATGGGGAATAAAAGAGAGAAAATGAATAATACCACAGTGTGATGAAAGAGACGGGGCGGAGAAGAGGGTGGGAGTCTCCTGCATGTCCCCCCCCTCCTTTCCTCACTTGCTCAATAACATTCTTCTTTCTGAGCTGCCTTAGGGAGAAAAGGGGGTCCCCTTTCATGCCAAACAGGGTGTGGTGCAAGGCCTTCAGGAGCTGTATGTTATCCCCACCTCGTTCTTTTTTCTCCCTCTTCTTCTCTTTGTCTGTTTAATTGGACCGACTGACCACAGCTCTCACCTACAGTCCTGCGGGCATTTTGAAATCCCAGGGAATCAATACTGTAGTGGGCTGCTGGGGCAACAGCTCGAAGCTCGAAACAGATCCATGCTGGCAGGGGGTGGAAAATAAATTAAACAGAAACTTATGCCGGGTCTTGTTTTTGTGCTTTAGTGGCCACGTCAACTTTTAACGTGCTTGGATGAATTAATGTCGAAACAATTAGATCAACCTGACCACACCAACTGCCGGGGTCCAACACTGACCTTTTCTGTGATTGGTGCAGACAAACTGTTTTAAGGTAACAAGGATTGATTAGTATTCCTGCCTCATCACTTGCCTGGCTGCTCCTAGCTTTCAGGCGTAAACGGGTAAATTGCATTCATCTTTTGCCTCTAAATGTGTTTCAAAACATGTGTTTGTGTGAACTTCTCCCTCTTTGACAGTGATCCGCCACTTCCACCTTAATGCCATCACGCCCCCCAGCAGTGCCCCGACAACAACATGAAGGGCTGTTCATCCTACAAATTTAGGCACACAAAAACACACTCATAACCACACACGCCAGACTTAAATACAGACCCTCTTCTATTTATTTGTTTTGTTTTGAGCTTAATTTGATTTAAAATAAAAATCGGCTTAACGTGACACCAGGATAACAAAGGCGGAAGATAATCCTAATTCAGACTGCTCAGACGGAATCTAAAGAGAAAACATCCCCTCAAAAGAAGATGTCAACGTCCTTTGCAATTTATCACCATATTATGGGACGGACAAAGACTTAAATATAAGTACTTCTATCCCTTTTGTCAAGTTTTAGTTTCTTAATGCAAGTGAAAGCAAAAATGAAGATCCTGGGCATGTTATGATGTGTAGGAAAAATATTTGTTTGGAGAAAGTCGTGATTCATAAAGAAAAAGAGGGTGTCACCTTATTACCCACAGTTGTAACTAACGTAACCAGGCATTTTCTAAAATCTGCCATTGTTCTTGAGTGCGAACAAAGATGGCCTTTTCTTGTAGATACAACTCAATTAAATGTGAAAGAAATCCGCATCCATCACAAACCACTGACGCAGACACGAGGCGATTTATCTGAATTAGAAAAGTGACAAGGCACAGATGAAAAGATGGCTCTTCATTTTGCAATTTGAACATTAATAATAAAAAAAAACAGTCAGTGAGATTTGGTTTATTAACATTTTTCAAGCCAGTTAATAAATGCTAATAGTTTATAGACTTGAGCAGTATTTAGCCAGAGGCAATGAACTTTCACCAACCAAAGCATGTTCACTGGAAACCAAGAGGACAACAAAGGCTTCTAAGCATGCCAAAATGCATTTACTTTATTCTAGGTTGGCATACGTTTCCACTCAGCTAATTTAGTTGCTTATAGACAGATATTTTGTGGATATATATTTGCATGATGTTTCCTCTCCGGATTGTACAGCTAATGCAGTTATAAAAGGCTGAGATTGGATGTGATGGCTGTGAGTTATCTAACATAACATGTCGGAGCAGGACAGAGCTGCAGCTGTGTATAAAAACGAAAGTATGTCTCAGTAAAGACACGGTGTACAATCAGAGACCTGCCGTCACAGTAAAAAGAGTTGGTCTTTGTTTTCTTCCTGTGTGGTCAAACTTATCTGACACGTTCAGTATCTTACACACACAGCAAATACACACTTACAGAATCCTCACATATTTATTTGCACAAAGGCACAATAATGCAAGCAAGTTTATGCAAATCACTACTCTTCAATCTGTCTGCTCACAGCTGGCTCCAAGAAAAATGCGAGGCAGGGAAAAGGAATGCAATCAGGATCAAGAGACTTCTCCTCACAGTGCATAAAAATCTGCTTTTCTCCATTAATTAAGGTGATTTGATTAACTGTGAGTGTATGTGTTTTTGGCCAATCAAATGCTGGAGTTTCTTCTCCCAAAAGGAAAATGAATATTCCACTTCCTTTCCAGATTCAGGTTTGGCCACCTAAAATCTTTGTATAGTGGGCCTGGAACGCATAAGATCACAATCTATCTTGTGTTATCTGAGTCTTTCCTTCCTCTGAAGTCTTCGACTTCAGCACAACTCAAGCAACCCAGCAGTGTCGTTTGTACTGTGCTTAGGAAGGATGCTGACTGTCTGTGGGGGTGGCAGGGTTCTGTGGCTGGGCTTATTAAAATGAAAGCCACTTTCATCCAGTATACAATCAAGCGGTGTGATTTATGAGCAAGTGTGTGTATACTTGTGTGTACAGCTGTATCCGCTGTGTGCACAGTTACAAAGACACAGGTAGTTCTTACAGTTCTTAGACATCTCAGTCACTCAAAGATGCAGCCTAAAATCATATTACAATGTACTAGAAGAGACAGATTTCAAAAGGTAGATAGAATTCTCTTGTGTGTGACCTTGAAGGCACTTTGTGATGTGCAGTTTGGAAGGGCTGCAAGCCTGAATCGCTCATCACCTGAACACACACTGTGCTTAAGTCTGATTCACTTAATACCAGTGTATTTACAACATGAAAGAGCCCCAATGTGCATCTCTTTCACAGACACACACATACACATAGCTGCAAACCTTTCTTTACACGCACACAGGCACATGCTTAACTCTAAGGTGGTGTAAACACATTTTCTAAAGAGTAAAAGACCTGAATCATGTGGCAGGTTGCAACCTGTCCTTACAACTAACATAAAGGGTAACTCTGAATGCACATTCCGTATCCAAGCTTAACTATTATCTCTAACCCTCAGTGCACACCCACCAGACTGACAAAAACACGTAAATACCGAGGCTTCTGGTGCCTGGAGGACAAACTGACTTCAGCTGTACGAAAGATATCTAAATACAACACTTTAAACAAGCTGAACTGGAGGCTATGGGTGGTTCGAGTTGATAAAGGGAAGCTATCAAATGTCTGGACTCAGTTTAATTGCCCTGACAGTGACAGGCGAAGAAGCTACACTCAAAGACAGCTCTCCCACAGAGAAACTTCCCTATAACCTTGAAAGTGAGGATGGCGGCGGAATACATTTCCAGTGACAGACTGAGAGCTGCAAAGATTGACAGACTCACACTGACAGGGAGAAAACACTGAGAAGTATTGTCCATTGTGGAGATTAAAAGCTTTGCTCTTGACTTCCACCAACTCAAATCTAATACTGGATTAGCCAAGGAGCCTTTAAAATCCCACTCACACAACCAAACGTGGTCACACAAGACAAAGTTAAAGACAAGACAGAGAAGGTGAGGAAGTGTCTTACCCTCTCCCCGCTGTTCCTCCGCAGAGTCCCCACCGGCAGCTTCAGCATCAGCCGGCGGGTTCTCCCGGGCGTCACAGCTCCCTGGACCACCATGGTTCGCTCCAGGGTTTGTGTCTCTGTGGGTGTGCGAGCATGTGTGTGAGCGTGTGAGGTGGGTGTCCTCGCCGTCCCGTCCAGCCTGACAGCCGTGCTCCGCGCGAGCTTCAGCGCGTGGATGTGTACGAGTGAAGGAAGTGTGTGTGTGTGTGTGTGTGTGATGTGGAGAACTCCCTCTCTGGTCCTATGTACCTCTCTCAGCTTCAGTTTCCCTCTCTGTGAAAACACTGCCCATGACTCTGCTCCGCTCAGCACACACACACACACAAACACACACACTAGTCTGCCGCTCAGGAGGTGAATGAGTGTGTGAGAGTGTGCGGGAGGCTTTGTCTCCCTTCTCCTCTCTCTTCCCCTGCTCCGACTGCCTCCCCTCCCTCCCACTCCTACTCACTTCCTTCAGTTGGGGGTTTAACCAGGTCACTGGATTAATGTGACGTCGCTGCTCTTATTAGCATATGCACACGTGACACAATAATAATTTTTGGTGAGCGCACACACACACCCACCCACACACACATTTCCAGCCCTTACATAGGGAATCACGTGGGGAACCTCAAAAGGAATATGGGATGTTTTGCCATCTGGTTGGGAGATTATCTTTGAAATCCCACATCCAGCTTTCTCTCCCTGCCCTGTCTGAGCTGAGACACAAAGGCGGGAGTCGCACACATATAGAGATGAGCGTAGAAATGAACACAGCTCATGGATGCAGACAAGGCCGGACCTTCCAATGGGCTTATTAGGGCAGTAGCCCAGGCCCCCGAGATTTAGGGCCCCACAAACTACAGTACTATTATTGCTTTAATAATTAAATGGTTTCCAAGCGCCTTATTTTACTCATTTCCAATGAGGTGCAAGTCAATGTCACTGAAAAGAGTTTTTCTTTGTTGAAGCCTACATCTATTGCAAACTGCTTCATGGTTTCTGGTGGGTCTTTGGTGGGTTTCTGACTAATTTGCTCCAGACCTTTTATAGTTTTTAAGTCAATACAGTATAGTTTTGCTAAATGACTTTACTCTGTGTAACTCTGAGCCATATTGTTTTTTAAATATTTCTATTTCTTTCTAGAGAACTGAAGCAGTCTTTCAGTTTTATGTACTTATTCTGTATTTTCTCCTTCATCTAGAAGTCCGTGCAGCAAAATCATTTTATGGATGTAAGTTCTATCAAACAACCTTATTTTTCATAAAGTCAGGTTGTAGGTTGCAGTTTTTGTCTCAGATTTTTTTTTTAATCAAAAACCTAATTTGCATTATATAATCTTGATACATTAAGATTAAAGGTGATCGTACTGTAGTTTGTAGCTTTTTAAAAGTGTTGCTTTGTTGTTTGGCTCACTGATATCTTGATCTTTTTTCATTGTCAAGATACTTTAAAATGATTTGGTTTTTGAGTTTCACTAGAGAACCTGTTCAGATTCACTAGTGGTCTGTCCAGTGGTAGCTAATTAAAAAAGTAAACAGTGGCTTAGTAGACTTTTTCGTAATTTCAAATAGTCAGTCTATAATTTTTCTATGCTTCAGACATTAGATATTACATTAAAGCTAAGAGCAGCTGTGCTCTGTGTCACTCAAAAAGTTAAAGTTAATGTGCACATAATCACTATTGTATTTTGTGTAAGTCTAAAAAGAATCAATATAGGGCTCTCAAAGTAGCTCTAACTTAGGGGCTCACAACCTTTTTAATACTGCCTTGCATGCAAATATTGATCATACTATCACTTTTTCACTGTCTGTACAGTGGAAAGTACAGAAATTATTCTGATTTTGATTTATTTTTTAAAGCAGAGGCAGTAGCTGATTAATATATCTGTAGTTACAGCCACAGAGGGCTGCAGGGAGCAGCAACCCCTTGTTCAGCTGAGTCAGTCCTCTGCATCCATCACAGTAGTCTTCACATGTCCATTAAAGCTATTGGACTCATGAGTTACAGCTGCGCCAAGTGACTTACTGTCATATTCCCATCATCACTCTCTGCTGAGCTCTGTTTGTTTCTGCACATCAATACTCGGCTGCCAGCTGATTAACTTTAGTTAATCAGTTGAGTATTGATGTGCAACTAACTAAAGCTGCACACAGAGACAACCTTGGCTGGTTATTGGCACACAAGTACAGTAAGGGAGCACGCATATCAGCAAAAACCTTGTTAAAGTGATAGTTTGGCTCTTTTGAACTAGAGTTTTGTGGAAAAACTATGAACAATCAATAGCTTATCTGTTGTAGATAGTTATTTGAATGTTCTTAGTTTGGAGAAATAAAGTTTAATTCTGAGAGGATTGAAAACCCATTGGCTTCTTCAAGTGTGGCCAAGTTCAAAGTGGACAGCTGCCATCTTTAACCCACATCATTCTCTAAAAAACTCACAGTGCTTCGTGCAAATGCTACTTTATAAACCTTTACACTGTCGTCAATGTTTCATTACATGTTAATATATAGACTTCTGCAGTTATTTGCAAGTCCAAACAGCAGCAGGAGCTGCTAGCTGTAGCACCTCCAATGTAGCATGGGACACATTTAATAGGAATAGAAACATTGTAAAAAAGTTAATTTTTAAAAAATGCATTCACATGAACCACTTTGGACTTTTAAAAATGGAAGACAGTAGCAAACCACTTTGGTCTTGACTCTGAGGTAAAACATTCACTGTTCAAAACCTATCCACAGAGCCCCACTGACCCATTCATTTAACGCTGCTGTAACCAGTAGCACTGGATGTCAACATCATACTGTACTTATAGCTTGGTTATCAGAGTCATTAGGTGAGTGATTGACCACAACTTTCCAGATTTAAATAAACACTTGAATGTGCCTCTTCAATCCCTACAAACATAAAAACCTCAACGACTTTTGGTTGCATGTTATTGCATGTGTTTAAGGTGGAGTGAAAAACACACAGGAGTACATAATCGCCAGTTGTAATCCTCAGCCACCATTATTTATTCAACACTCCGTCCCACATCAGTGAGTGAGCGACTGTGGCCTACATGGAAAATATCAGAGGCCTATTTATAAACTTATTCTGCCGACACTCTGGTCTTAAAGGAAACATACTGAGGGAACTGGAAAAAAAGAACTGAAAATATATGATTCATTTCTGACTCTTTGCAGTAAGGCTGATGTTCTGTGAAGTGCAGCTTACGTGTGTGTTGTTGATTCAGATGACAATGACTGAGATGAACTTCTGCTACTGATTTGGGAGAGAAACACTCTCATTGCCTGAACAGAGATCCCAGAGAACAGTGCAGTGGTTGCAATATTCTCCAAACTGAACAGTCTGGTTTGTGATTTTTACTTTTATTATACAAATCCAGTGCACTTAAAATTTTATTTGGAAGGAAACATCCCACTAAAATCAGGCAAATGTGGCTTTGAGTTTGTAATAAAACTGGAGAAGGAGGCACAGGTGAAAGGTTTTTCTAAAAAAATCCACCAAAAAGCTGCAGGATTCTAAGATGCCTTTTGCACTGAAAGCTGCTGCCCTCAAAATGAACCAACGACTATTATTGGAGAGATACAGAAACAAAGAGAGAATGAAAGAATAAAAAAAAGGAATTACTCCCTGATTAGGAGAAATGTTAATGAGAGAAACAAAGCAGATGGATCTTATTTCTGCTGCATGTTTACGTGTTTGTCTGCTTTGTTTGTGGCTGTGATAATAAAAAGCAACAGTTCTAAATTGTAGCTTTCTGGCATTGTTCTGCATTAATTTACCCTGATAACTCAGCCAGCCTCTGCCCACGGCTGTCTGACTCATCCCGACGGTCCAGTTTCTCATTGTGTTTGTGTGTGTTTATGTGCGTGTTTTGTGTAGGAGTGTGTGTTTATGGAATTGCCCTCGAGTTAGACTCTGCCCATCACAAGCAGGAAAGGAGGGGGTTGGATGTTTGTGTTTTGAGACTCCACAAATTGCAAAATATTGCGTTACATCCACATTGCAAGAAAAACAAAAAAAGAAGAAGAAGAAGGGAAAAAAAAGATAAACACTTACATCCTAACAGTTCTACAGTGACAGTGTAATGTAATCAATTTTTCACTGTCTGCCTCTGTTTATGCTTCTTATCTCTTATCTCTGTTTTGTATTATCTCTTGAGAGTGAGATGAGCCGAAAGTGGGGCCTTGCACCCTTTATCGGGCCAGAGCCAATCGTAATGACTTCTCCACAGGGAGCATCTACTTCAATTATCATCCATGCATCAGTGTCTGCGTAAAAAAGGCCCGGGAAACAAGTTTACAGGCTCAACAACGTAGCTGAATTTGTTGAGGAAACTGGGAAATTTGTGCCACCCGCTGAAAAATCTAGGCCATATTTGTACTTTTGAGAGATTTGTTGGAACTCTAGGACAGGTTGTCCCGCTCAAATTGTGTCGCTTAGCTCACATCTGCTCAACCTGCAGGGAGGTAAGTGTGTGTGTGCTCATGTGTGCACATTTTGTACATCTGCTGGTGTGTCTCTCAGCATGATTAACATTTTAGGCACAGGCAGAACTGAGTCAGATTGAATGTACCCTGTTTATTACTTTGATACGATCAACATTACCTTGAAAAATAAGTGTGCCGTGCGTAGCCAGACTCATGCGCTGTTTTTATACAGCCATCCATGAGTTAATGGAATTAGAAATTGTTATTCCAATGGGCCAATCAGTAGTCTATTATGAGGTTGGCTGGGGATTTGAATGGGGTGCTAGATGTGCATTTTGCCCCACTGACTAGAATTCATAACTTGTGAATTATTCTCCCAAGACTACTGAAAAGACTGCGTGTGAGGGACCGATTGACATCAGAATCTTAACTATGCATGCAATGGAAATTAAAGGATGAATAATCATAATTGAACAGTTTATAGATGTGCACAAAGAGAAAATTAAATTTATGATCATTGTTTTTTTTTATGTTTTTTTTTTTTTTTTTTTTTTTTTTTTTTTTTTAAGTCCACAATCACAAAAGGTGATTGGGTGACATTTTAATTCAAATTTTATTCATCCTAACCCCACAAAAACAATATTCGTAGGAAAAATATTTTTCCTTATGTTTTCCATCAGTCAATCATGCTTTCTTTTTTGTTTTTTTTTGCATCAAATGTTGCTTTTTTTTGTAAAAGCTCATATAAAAGGTGGCCTTTAGTATAAGTAACTTATTTACCAGTAAAATGTTATCAAATGCTCAAAGGTAAACCTTGATATGTTTTTTTGAAAAAATATAAAGCCCTTCCAAGAAGGCCAGAATTTAGCTGATGTGAAACAACTTGGGGAGGGTTATGCTTTTCACTACCTTGTTTTCTGTCCACTTCGTGTCACAATATTATTTTAAGACAATGGATAATGATACAGAAACAGAACTTTATTCACAATTACCAGAAGCATTTAACACTGTGGTAATTTGTGCAACCAAAAGATTATGAATAAATGTCTGATGTCTGTGTGTCAGATTTGGAACAAGATTTTACTCTCTGTATACATGTATTAATTCGAGTGCAATGTTTACATCTTTCCTAACATTTTCTTGCCAAGACAAAGATCCCACTTTTAGGTTGTGGTCCACCAGCTGAAAATCACTGTTCTAGAGGAATACAGTGAGGAATATAATTCGACAGGCTTACGTAAAACAAACAAACCAGGTCACTGAAAATGCAAAAAAAAAATGTTCTAACAAACTCTTGGTTCTGAAAGCATGCTGATTCTGACTCTCTCTCTGAATTATTTAGCAAAAGATGAACTGATTACTAGAGGAAGAGGCAGAGCAGGGCCCCTTCCTTGAATTATGGGTGGTGTGACAGTAAAAGGGAGGAGGTCAGTGTGCTTGTAATTGACAGAAAGCAGACTGATTATGTAACAATATCACTACACAAAACACCAAATCAATAGCAACAACACCCCATCAACAGCAGCATGGTCCAAACAAAAGAATGCAGTGTGCTCATGCTTCACATATTCTGTGAGATGCAGCTCTTGGAATCAGTGTGTCACAGTGTTTGTGCCTCAGACAGACTGGATGCTCACAAAAACCACAGACCCTTTGTAGCAGACCAGCTCTGGCAAAGATATCAACCATGGTGCTCTATTGCTGTTGAAAGAAGAGGAGACAGTGGTGCAAAGAGCAAAACAGTGCAGCTGCGATGGAAACAATCCCATCCAGCTGAGGTCTTTCTCTGTCAGAGGAGACCAGGGGGATGGGGGGAAGAAAGGAAGCGATCGGGGAGGAAGAGGAGCGAGAGAGGTACGCTTTGCCTCCAGGCCTTCATCACTGAAGAGATGCACAAGGAAAAGATTGGGAGGTTTCACAGTTTGTTGCCTGCACAAGGAGGGGATTCAATTAAACTACACAAGGACTGAATGCATTTTTAATCAAGCTGCCTAATTTCCTGATGTGACTGTCAGCCTTTGTGTGCAACTGTGAGGCATCTTCTGAAAGAGGAGCTGCCATCTCCCCCTCGCTGAGTGTGTCCTCCCCTCTCTGCTCCGCAGATCAGCAACACAATACAGAGCAGCTTTGGCAGGAGTTGATATGACGTCACATGTTGGCATTTTCCAGCAACCAGAAAATGATCCTGTCAGTGGATACAGATCCTGTCCCTGTTTGATTCATGTCAGAGGATCCATTTGTATCACTGGGAACACAATGTCTCTTCAAAACTGTGATCTTATTTCTTTCTGGAAGACAAAATTTTCCAATCATGAGGTCAGGTGTTTTAAAATGATTATAGTTCCCTGGAACCAAGAGAATTTTTTTGATTGAAAAAAACTTTACTCTTTAAATAAAATTAATTTTAACATCCGCTCCTTTTGAGACAACAGAGCAGTGACCTGCTTTTTCTTGTAGTAAATGGAGCTCTAAAGGATGTTCTGCCTCTGATCCTTTCAGCTTCCCTGAATCATTCATATGCACTGGTGTGCTAATGAAAAAAGCCGTGCAGCCTTGGATATAGCTATATACTCTGCTGCTGCTTCAAGCCAATGAGCAGCATAGATAGGGCTCTGGGGGTTCCTCTCTGCTGGAGGATAGAGAATTGCTGTCATTATTCTAATGACCCTTAATATTTCTGTAACAACCCGAGTCTCACCCAGAGTCACAGACACTTTACACTGCTTCTTTCCTGTTTATATACAGAATATTTGTGCTAAAGGAATATTTTAGATTTTGAGTTTCTGTAAAAATGTGATAAGCTAATTTTTTGATTGACCACAGGTTGAGATTATGTCAGACAGCCCTGATGAGCTTATGACTAGCAGAACAAAATTAAGACGAAAGTGGATTAATGCCATCAAAAAGTCGCCAAAATTTTGCAGTGGTTCATGTAATTGCTGCTTTATAAACCTTTACAACACTATCAGTTTTGTATTACACCATTATTTACATGTAATTCTGTGGTTATTTACAAGTGTAAATGGTAGCAGCAGCGACATGTAGCACTTCCAAGGCATCCAGGGTTTTCATCTGGGAAAACCTTCATCATATTTCTGCCAAAATAACCAAGAAATGTCAAATGTAATAGGTTAAATCATACCATTCACAGGAGTCGCTATGAAATTTTAATGATTTGAGCTGTTTTGGAAGTTAATACATTTGGACTGTATTGACTGGATATAAATGGCTTGTTCAAATGGATCTCCTTCCAAATTGGATTACCACCATCTACAAACAGCTCGAGTTCACAATTTTTAAAATCTGATCCAAATTAAACCCTATTTCTCCAAATTGAGGTTCAAGAGGGTATCTACAGCAGGTAAGATATTAATTGTTAATAATATTTCCATTTAACCCCATTTCAGATTCAAACTTTTGTTTTAGCCCTTCTACTCCTGGTAAGACATTTCATAAAACTGATTAATTTCATGCCTTTATTTGATGGTTCACTAAAAACAGGCTTCTTCTTAGCTCATGTCTGACTTTGTGTGTGTCTGTGTGTGTGTGTTCGTGTGTGTTGGATGTCATGTATACACACAATGCAATATGCACAAATGCTCATCAACCAGACTGGAAAGGTTGCAAGCAATTTGAATATTTCTCATTAAAATATGCAAAGCGGGCAGAAAGCCCTCTGTTTTCCAGCTTCTTTTAGCAATTAAACAAATAAATAAATAAACAATCTAATTAGTGGAGAGCTAATGTAGAGGAAGAAAGCATCACTTTTCCTTTCCATCTCACATGTAGGGCATGAATAATCCAAACTAGTTCTAGCCATAAACAATGACCTTTATTGCTTTAGTCATAAATCAGTTATGAGATGTAAAAAATGACCAAATCTCTAAAATGGATAGATTCAGGCATCAGATTTCTTCATGAATCAGTGACTTTGCAGCCCTGCAGCAGTGGGTTGAGTGCTGATGATGTTCACTGAAAGGCACAGAATATCTCAGAAAAGAGGGGCAGATTACGGTTGCCTTCAACAGATGCCAGTCGCTGTGAAGAATGTTAAAGGGAAACAGCAGCTTAACGACCAAACTCATTACAGCAGCCGGGACATCAATGCAACTAGGGATACTGGCGTTACTGAATGTGCGAGTGCTTATGCAAAGGTAGACCACGCATGCGAGGGAGTGTGACATTTGTGTGTGCATGATGCTGAAAATACTTTCAAATCCACGGGGGCCTCGGTAAACTACCTCTAACCAAGCGCCACGGGCAACAGAAACATCAACATCCATCAGATTTTCTTGTTCATTTTTTTATCCCTCATTTCACCCTTTTTTTCTTTTTACACGGACACTTCTTGCACTCTAAATCAGATAATCTAAAGCTATGTGTGGAAAGGAAAAAAAAAGAGTAAGTGAAGCCAAAACCTCGATTTAGTATTTTATAGCTTCTCAGACGGTTATTAAATAGTCCTAAAGTTTTAACTCACTGGGCTAATTCTGTGCTGAGTAATATTTATATTCATTTAGATTCCTGGTCAGCTAACTTGTTCTCCAGATCTCCTCCTCAGGCACAGGCTCACACACTTAACCAACGTATTTTTTTTTTCCTCTGCCAATTACTGAGGCAACATCTGGCCGAGGCATGAACATATGTTGGCCTTGGGTCGCTAACTGCAATTAAACACAGGAGAGGATACCCATAGGAAACACAGAATAGAAGTGTAGTGACAAAAAATGTTTGTTTGTTTTTTTAAAAAGGATTTTATAGGTTAAAAGTAAACATGAGTGAACTTACAAAAACATCCATAAGCATGTGCTCCATGGTCACTTCTAAGTCTTCCAGCCGAGCCGAGAGAGTCATCCTTTGATGATTTAAAAAATGATCACCAAAAAGAAATGATTTTGTAACAAAATTCTTCTTCCAGCTTAGAATATCAAAGCTCCTTTTTGTTTTTACCTTTCTCACCTGTACAATCATATAATTCTGACAAAAGAGTTAAAGGTGTAACTGAGCCTTTTCAGCCACATAAAGTCCCTGTTCTCCAAAGAATCGTGCCTTGACAGCTTCTAACAGTCTTGCCTTATTTGACTAGGCTTCACTTTCCCCCTCCATTCAGGACAGATTCCCAAACAAGCTGCTGTAATCCAAATCCAATCAGCAAAACATCTTCTGTAAACATGGCTCTGAAAGCCTTGCAACCTTTTGATTGGCGCTCCAAAGTTTCCAAAAAGAGTTGGGGGAGTCCTGTCAAAATGCTTAAATTGCTCCTTTAAGCAGCTTGAGACAAATGATGGGTATTCAGGACAGTGTAGAGCATTGTAGTTGCCTCTGAATGTGAATTATGATCCTCGAGCATGATAAAGACACTAACGAGTTCCCGTCAGAAGGAGAGCAGAAGGTGGATCTCACTGTTTCTGTGAGGAGGAAGAGCTGAGCAGATATAAAGCTTGATGGTCAACCCAGCAGTGATGAGATCACTTCTCCCCAAGTTTTTTTCTATATTTTTCAGTTATACATTTGGTAACTTGCTTGTGTCATTATGCCCAACCTCTTTCCCTCTTTTTGTCTCCCTCTTCCTCTCTGTCCTTTTTCGGGTCTCTGTCCACAGTGGACGTCTTTGTGTGGAGGCAGAGCCTGAGGCAGCTGATGCACAGTTCTGGGTGCTCTCGGCTGGGGTCATCCTTCTCTAACGCTGGGCCTCTCATCAATGGGCCTTTGTGGTAGCCTCATTAAGGGTTGGCCCTGGTTGCTGAGGCTTCCGTAGATACAGGGAGGGCAAAACAAAAGCAAATCGGCCTGGATCTATGACTGAAACTTATGTAACAGTAGCAGGAAAGGTTGGAAGGGGGGGG